>NC_141695.1:540532180-540754680 GCF_964263255.1 Lissotriton vulgaris | reverse complement strand
AATAAAATCCTATCACAACACAACCACCAGCCAACAGAAACAGTGTAGCAGAGTGCATACCCAATATTATACCCACTTGAGAAAGCCATTGGGATGCAGAAACATTGATTCTCGAACCTTCATCAAGGCTTATATCTAAACTTAGTCCAGCTGCGGGGGCAGATGACATTCTGCAGAACTGTCTCTTACTTCGCAACATGGCATCATAGACTATTAGGAATCATAAACAATCATCCACAAACCCTTCCTCGGCCCATAAAACAACTACTCAAACTTGTTTCACACTGCTGTCACTCAAGAATCATCAAACCATGCCTCCAAACAGAGGCCAGGAGATGCATCACAGACTAATGCACTGTCTGTGTAGTGATCCTCTTGGACTGAACTGCTTTGAAACCCAAGTACTGCCAACCAACTCCTAGGAAAAGAAGTCATAAGCTTATGTACATGTGCAACATGCTAAATGCTTAGCCACTGCATCATATGTATATAACTACCATCACACCCACCACTTCTGTCATCAAATACCCCTTTATACCTAACAAACATACATCTATAGTAAAATGAGTAGGTTCTGCAGTGGCATTCCATGGTGCAGTTTAATATTCTCTGGTACTGCCATCACAAGCTCATGTGAAGCCTTCTCTACTGGGAAAACCTTAAATTGCACAGTGAAGTCATCAAAGGCATAGTCAAAGTAATTATATGACCAGGGAATTCATGTGTTCATAAAATGTAATCATGTGCCCAAGAACTGCACATACATATGCATGAATCCAGAAAGAAACACATACATATATAATTATCCATTCACACACACAGATGGTTGGTGATAGGAGTACTGGAAGCAACTGTAACAATTCTGTGTGGGGTTCATGGGTGACAGTCGCCCTCATTACTTACACTGAGAAGTCCCAGGTTACAGCTAAGGACTACAGACCTACCTTGGTATATCCTGATACACAGACTGAACCATGCACTGTGTGAACCATGTACATACATTAAACATAGCCCACCACTGAAGTTACAGACATGTTTGTTGAATTGCAGTGATGCAAAAAGTATCCGCCGGCCTTTGCCTATTCCATGTGCAATCCTCTCACAAAAACTACAGAAATATTGCAAAAGAAGAGATTTAACTTTTGGGAACTTCAATGCACTGTTCAGGGTTAGCTACATTCAGAATTCTGAAAACTCTGACTTAACATAAAGTAGATGGACATATTCCTCTTTCTGTGTGTACCTGTAATATTCTGATCTAAAATGTCTCATATTTTTGCAATCACCCAGAGAGGACCTGAACAGAGTTATCCATTATGATGGTGGCAAAATGGTAGCCTCTGGATCAGCTGACCGCAAGGTGAGACTGTTCGACATCTCTTTAATGAAGGAAGTGCCGCCCGTCATTCATGGACATGCTGGGAGTATCCGAGCAGTGGTCATCTGTGAGCAGAGGGGATTTGTGGTGAGCGGGAGCTATGATCTGAGTATTAGGTAAGAGAATTACTGTGGTGCATGCTTTAGGTATGTAGTTTAGCAATACCTATGGTCTATGGACTAGGTTTAGTAGAAGAGCAAGTAGGCTGATGTTAATGTTGCATATGACCGCTAGTGTCTTCCAATCTAAAGATGACTGGCAAGCTGGTGTCTGTTTTGTATTTTAATCTTCTACAATGTGGTACTTTTAGACATGTAACTGAATTACATTTATGTAATCTTGCTGGTCTGGTTGGCAAGTGTTGAGTTCAGATACCACCTCATATTGTCTGGTTCAACATAAATCTAAGGCAGTGAGATGCAAATCACTGGACATACACTATATATAACCCTATATCTTCTTCTAGAAATATTACAATTATTAAGAAGTTTCACTGCATTTTATTTCCAAATACTAGATCTTCCCAGTTGCTCTGCATTATGTGATACATGACTACCCAAAGTGGTGGCAAGCCTGTGTAAAGACTAGCGATGCCATGGGTGCACTCACTAGCCAGAAAAATACAGAGTGTTAGGAATGACTTAAAATACTCTTAGAAACATTGTACCATAATGCACAACCTACAATGCTGTAAAATGTTAAACCAATTCTGCATCATTAAAACAAACAACCTAAAACAAGCTGTCAAAACAAGCTAGTGAAGAACCTTACCCAGTGATTTATAGGGAAGCGGGTGGAGTATGACCAGCTACCTGTTTACCCTGCAAAATAAAACCTAGATAATGGGCTTTACCCTCCGAAATAATGCCTAGACAATAACTTTGAGGCTTTGCTACCTGACCATTACCATCCAGCAGTAAATATTGGGCTACCTCATATAAGCTTCAATTATTCACTGGACTAACTATGCTTAAACATTGAGCTGCCTTGTACAACCTTCAGTAAAAGGCCTTTACCCATCCAGGACTAATAAGGAGCTGTTTTTTTCTAAAAAAAGGATTGGTAATTGGCGGTTGCTCTCTAGGATGAGACAGTAGAATATCTGAAGTAGACATCATTAAGTGTCCACTGCCATTGAGGTTCAAAAACTCAACTTGTGTACATTTCCCACCACTATTATCTAGGGTGAAGAAATAGACCATCTCATTTAAGCTTTAGTTACTTGCTCCTAGCTTCTATCTCATGTGAGATTCACTAACAAGTAAGCAAAGAATAAACTCATCCAAGTATTGAAAGGCAATCACTGATTTCTTGTACCATGAAGTTGATATTAAGATAATGCTACTCTTGTTTGCTTTTATTCTTTCTTCAGAAAATGGGACTATCATACTGGGGAATGCTTGAAATTTTTTCGAGGTCACACTGGAACAGTAACCTGCCTTGATCTGAAGGAGAACCGATTAGCTTCCGGAGCAAGGGACTGTCAAGTGAAAGGTTAGTGATGTGTTAGTAGAAAGCTGTCAACAATTTGCAATGAATGGTTTGCATGTAGACCTAGAAGTAAAGTTCGCCTATTACTTCAAAAGTAGTTTGGTTTCCCCATCAAAATAATTCTTAGCCCCTTTCTTAAAATTCAGAAATATGTGGCAGCCATTGTCACTCTTGACTTGTGCCCTTGAACGTCAATTATGTCTTACTAGTAGTAATAGCTCCTCCTGACCTTTTTTACCATTGTCAGTATTATTCGTACCCCAGTCTCTGGAGCCACGAAGGCAGAAACAGAAAGCAGAGGGGCTGATTTAGAGTTTGGCGGAGAGGGTACTCTGTCGCAATGGTGACAGATACCCTCTCTGCCAAACTGAAGGTCCACAAATCTGATTTACAGTTAAACAGACCTTAAGTATCTCAGTGAATTAGCCTATTCCGTATTTGTCACTGACAGACTCCTCCGACAGCCCGATGGAGTAAGGACCATTGGAGGTTTGGCCATTTGGCCGCCTCAATTTAGAGTGATGTAAAAGCCAGTTACTCTCTCTCTTATCACCATGAACAACGTACTAGCATGGAATAGTCACAACATTTAAACAACCACCTACCATGGGAGAAATGTCCCCTGGTGTCGGGGTCATTATTTTTTATTTTTTACAAAAACATAATCCCACTTTGGGATTTTGTTTTTGGAGAAACAAAAACCTATTAAAAGCAGTCCATCAAAATGTTTTAACTAATTGAAAGGAAACATCTTTACATCAGTTCCTATAAATGGCTAGAACTGTCCGCTGGGCTTGCAGACAAGTATAAATTTGGAGGGTGGGTACTCCGTCAGGATGATACAGAATTTTACTCTGTCACCCTGATGTAGTACAATCCATACTCTGAAGTCTAAATCAGGCCAGACTTTAAGAGCCTGGTTACCCTTCCCAGTGCCGCCTCTAGAACCAACTGCAGCATCAAATGAGAGGTTCTTGAGGTGTTAAGGAGTGGAACAAGGGATCATCACATGATTTAATGTGGAGTCACCCCAGGCATGTTTGTGAATTAACATGCATGCTTGTGCTACATGGTTATTCTTTTGTCAGTGGCTTTGTCTTTTAGACATGTGGCAATGATGCACAGAGCCTAACCATTTTGGATTAGGACATCATTTTCATCTGCCTCTGCCTACTTGACAATCAATGGCAAAGTTAGAAATGGTCTTAAGTAAAAACAAACGTCACCATGTTTGGACTTGTGCCATGGTCAACTGTTACTCTCCACTTCCATCTGTCAGAAAATCCGTATTCTTTAAAAACTCACAATTGTTTACCAGCCATATCATTGCGGCCACTGTTACTTTTTTACCAGCTTAAAATCTTGAATCAATTCTTTCATTCCTCCCAGAGTCCAGTCATTGCTCCTTCTTAGATCAACTACAGGAATTCCCTATACTGAACCTCCAAGTCTACCTAAAAGGACACTTATGCATTATTCAGAATGTGGAAGTTCAGCTAATGATATGAACCCATGTACAAAATAAATATCATCCAACCTTGGTGCCCCTTACTATCTTCCTGCATTCTTGTCAAGGACTGGATTCTGGGATTCTGAATAGGTCTGTTGAGTAGCCTTCTCTTTTTCTTGCAATATTTGTTTATTGGATTTTCGAAATAGTTAACAAATAAGCATCATCTGTACAGGAACAGTATGTACAACACAAGTCAACCCATCATTGCCTGTCATATGCTAATCAGCGATAGTCAACACAGGTCTAGTGCTGCAGCCACTCCATGGCAGCACATAGAATCAAGCCCACCTGATGTATCCCAGTAGTCGATAGTAATGTAGGAGTGCCATCCTCTGGCCTCTCTATGGAAAATTCCTACGAGTCGCATACAAGTTGTCTTCTCAATAGCCAAGGGAAAAGGCCACTCCTCTTATCCGTTATGCTACTTTGCACAGAACCACATAAAAGAGAAACATTCTCCTTGGAAATCTTATAGCTCTTTATTGAAGATGAAGATTAGAACTGGAGAAATCAACAATGCACTTAACTTCTCCTGACATCAAGAAGAAGAAAATAGCCAATCAATAAATCAGCTGAAGAATCCAGAAGATGCATTTGATCTTCTGGATTTGATCCCTCAGAACCACTCAGTGAAAAGGGTTCCCATTATTCACAGTTAACACTCTGTATGTCTTGTATGGCTATAATTTACAGCCACATTTGCGAAAACCATATTCTACATCTGGTTGTTCACTGCTGTGATGAAACAACAAGAGGTAACAAAACTTGTTTCTGATTGTTGCTTTGCCGTAAAGGAATCCCAAGCTGCTTTGACAATGCTTTGTGAGAACCTGTCAGTGATATGATTTGATATCCATTTGTAGAACGCAGCAAATCACACCTGAGGGTTTATCTCGGCACAAACCTATTCAGGAACCATCGTCATAGATCTAGAATAGGTTTACAACAGCTTCCTAAATCGACCGAAATTTGCACAGCCGCTCAAATGGACAGGAAGTTGATTCCATGTCCTTGGAGCTGTGTAAGAGAAGGCACTACCTTCATATCTAGAGAGCCGAATCAGAGGGATAGAGAGTAGCACTTTGTCACTGGATCTCGGTGTGCGTGTCGGGCAGTAATGTAGTTTCTTTTTCAAGTATGAAGGGGATTTTCCTAAAAGGGCTTTGTGAGCAAGACTGCAAGTCTTAAAAAAGATGTGTTTCTTAACTGCCAACCAGTGCAAGGACCTTATATTAGGAGCCAAGGGAGAGCCCGCTGGGATATTACAGAGCAGTCATGCAGCAGTATTTTGTAAGACCTGAAATCTTGTAAGAAGAGTATCTTCGACTGTCATCAACAGGTCATTGCTGTAATTCTGGTGACTGATAACCAGCACCTGGATCAGTGTTTCGTGGCTGTGGAAGGGAGCCAAAGGAAAACCTTCTTCAGTGTGTTCATGGTGGCAAACAGGTCTTTCTTACCACAGCAGCACTATTTTTCATTGTCAGTTCCTGGTTGATTTTAATCCCTAACCTTTTCACTGAATGGCTAGGGGTTGAGGGCATGCCTAGCTCGCCCAGTCACCAGTCCGGTGACCAGAGCAGTTGTGCCTTGCCAAAAGCAAGATCTCGGTCTTCTCACCGACAGTTTACAGCCATCCAGGCAGAAATATATTTCATATAGTTTTGAAAGCAAAGTCTTGAGTCCTGAATGCCCTGTTCTATAATGATGATCAACTGCGTATCATAGGCATACGAGACTACTTCAAAGCCATGAGATCTCACAAACTGTGCCAGGGGAGCAACATAAATATTACATTACATTGGGCTCAGGGATGAGCCTTGAGACAGTCCCTTTGTATGAGGAACCTGCTGAGATTTAAACCAACCCAGTGTAGTATTTGGGGTCTGATCCTGTAGAAAGTCAGCTAACCACTGCAGGGCAATCTTTCCAACACTTATATAATGCAGTCTGCTATTCAGAACTGAATGTGAAACAGTGTAGAAACCCACTGAGAGGTCCAATTGTACCAGAATGGCAGAGACACCACCATCCAAAGAAAGACAAGATAGAATTGGTTACTGCTAATAGAGCAGATTCGGTACTATGTGCTGCTCGCAATCCCGACTGGGAGAAATCCAAGACCGAATGATCATCCGGAAATGTCATTAGCTGTTTTTTCATATGGCACTCAAGGATTTTTCCTAATAGAGGAAGTAAGGAGATTGGGTGGTGGTTGCTCAGATTAGTGAGATCGATGTTAGGTTTATTCTGTAGAGGGACGACCAGAGCTGTATTCCATGCCAGTGGTATTCAAGGGGCTGGTTAAATAGAGACTGAACTGTCAGAGCAAGTTCAGCTGACAAAGTGGCAACCATTCTGGGGAGGCAAACATCTATAGGCGAGCCATATTTGGTAGTCCTCAAAGCAGATAGAACATGCTCTTCAGTCATAGGAGCGAATTTGTCCAAACAACGGGAGATAATTATTATAAGGCAGCAATGGAGTAATATAATAGAACTGCTCCTCTTTAGCTGAGAATTTTCTGTAAATTGCTTCCACTTTTTCCTAAAAAAATCTACAAGCGAGTTACAGAGTTGTGAAACAGATATTACGGAACTACATGCATGGGGATACATTGGAAGAATTAGCAGCTTTTCTTATTTGGTTACAAATGGAGCCACATCAGGTTTTTCTAATAAAGGAGCGGTAAACAGTTAGAGCAGACTTATAAACTGCTCTATCCTTCAAGGCTTTAGATCTGCACCAACTTTTCTCCAATTCCCTACACTCTTTTGCAGGACTAAATCATTAGTAAACCAAGAGGCGTAGGGCCTGCCTGAAGTGTAGTTGGAAGTATTTACTGGAGCAATTTTATTGAAGGTGGTTGACAGAGAGAAATGGTAGTTAGCCAATACCATCTTAATACCGAACTCCTGGGTCGTCGATCCCCAGGAAGCCGAGCTAGCAAATTTTTCAGATGTGACATTTGTCTAGATTCTATAGGACAGATTCCCTTTAGTTGCCATCTGCTTTAGTGTCTCAGTAAGGGAAATGTGAAACGTAAGCATATAGCGATCTGTCCAGATGAGGGAATCCTCATTAACAAAATAGGGTGAGTAAGTGAAACGCAAATCCAACGTATGGCCTGCAGAATGTGTGGAGACCTTGATATGCTGAGTTTTAGGGATTCAGGACAGGTAGGAGAAGGCCATATTATGCATGGCTCCACCATCATGCCTCTTGCCCAGCCTAAGAAAGGCAAATGATCTGGAGAGCACACATAACAAAATTAGAGAAGTAAACAGGACTAGTTCACACATAGGGATTTTGAGTGACATCGTTTTTGCTTCCCTCATTTTGTCTATTCGATTTCACTTAGAAGCCCTTGGGGAAAATCATCTCTGTTATTCCTTGTTACTCATCTATAATTCTACATGTTTATACCTGGCTTTTGTTACATGATTCATGCGTATATCATACCCTTCAGACAGGACTAAAAAAAGAATTATTTCCTAATTAATAGACATGCTTATTTAAGGAAGGTTGATGTCGCGTCCCACTCACCTGATACCGCGGAAACGGAGATAGTCCCCCCTCTCACCTCTAGACCAACCCTCCACGCTGATCAACCAGCATGGGCGATTTTTCGCAAGGGAAAATGAAGGAAAAATAAAAAGGAAACAATCAGCTGGGGAATAGACGTCAGCACAGCAGGGCCACAGGACTCCCTTTATGAGAACTAGGACATGGAATGGGGTTGGTCTCTCTTTGTTTGAACTTCGGGTACCGTCACACTCTGGAAAACACAACCACACATGAAACGGGTAAGTGGCGGGAAAACATGCAACATAATAGAAATCTGTTTCACTCTCTGATAACCCTAACACTTCATCCCCTTTTTCCTTTGTTTCTATAGTACTACTCGCCACATTCAAAAGTGGAAAACTCAACCACCAAGAATGCATCTAGGGACGGTAACTGATGTACACAGGCAATTATCCCTATTACCAGTCATGGGGGTAAATATCCAGTGATGGCAGTAAGTAAAGAAGGAATAAGCTCAGAGAGAGTTCAGAAAGAACCTAATGTTGGTCCCCAATTAGCTTGTCCCGCTAAAGAACAAAAAACACCCCCAAACAAGACAATAAGCCTGTAAGTCAAAAATGGACAGCGCACTGACCCAAAATATGCAGTAATAAAATATGCTGTAGTTTGAAGAGGACTCCAATCGATAGGGACGAAACAAGGTGAGTAGAAAGGATAAGGATTATCCCAGAGTCATCCCTTTTTTCTGAAGAGCCAAGGAGAGACATCCATTGCGTGTGCTGCAAACCGCTGAGCACACATGTGAGGTGATGAGGAACTGCACCCGCAGTTCTTGAAGGAAAAGAAAAGGTAGCGTGCGCAGTAATAAATTGAGCACGTTTGTATTTTAACCCCTTCCCCGTGGGGCTAATTCCCCCACGGTGCGGGGGGGGGGGGCGCGTGTAGCGCTGCGGTGCTCGTGACGAGCTCAGCTCGTCATGCTGCACAGTGGAGCTGTGCTCATGACAAGCTGAGCTCGTCACAACTCCGCCCACTCAATGGAACGCCCCGCACAGGAGGGGAATTATCCCAGCGTGGGTGTTCTGCGGCGGTTATGACGAGCTCAGCTCGTCATGAGCACAGCTCCACTGTGCCTTCGTCATGAGAGTCAAACGATTTCAAGTAGGAGCTGCACCTGCAGTTCCAACGATGAAGGGACGTGTACGGCTGAAGGCCGCACTCATATGCAGCGTTTCAGGAGACACCGCTCCAGCGGTCCTCCTCAAGCAGAGAGGTGTGCACAGCGGAATGCTGAGTGCACAAACAATATCCAGCGAGGAACTGCTCCAGTGGTCCTTGACAAGCAGACGGGTGTACTCAGTGGAATGCCAAGCAGACAATTAGAATCCAGAGAGAAACAGCTCCAGCGGTCCTCTACAAACGCTGAGGTGTACGCGGCGGAATGTCGGCACACAGTGACACAAGGGCAAAAGCCACAAATCCTTCTCCCATGAATCCGGAAGTAAAACTTAAAGCCAAGCACCTTGGCACTGGCTCACAAGCCTTCCTTTAGGAGCACCTCCCCCCATGTCACAGAGGGCATGTTCAAATATCGGTTTGCCGTACTTTCGCGAGAGTACGCGATCCAGTATTGAGAACAGGAAGAGAAGAGAAATGTTGACAGATGACACCGAAGGAAACAAGCATTTGCAATGCAATAGGTCTCGCATTTATGCGAGTTTGAGCTATTGACATTGCAGATAACAATGCCTTTTAATTTTGTTTTTGTTTTAAAAACATAAATAAAAGGCATTGTCATTTACAATGCCATTAGCTGGTAACTGCGAGACCTATTGCATTGCAAATGCTTGTTGGTAAAAAGTCACGCAAACTATCGGGCTAGATACAGCTTGTAATGGGGCACGATCGTACGGGATGATGGCAGTGACTGGAAGGGCTTGGGGAGTGACGGTTGGGAACAACACCTGAAAGAGGAGGCCTAGTATTCTGGCCACGAATAATGAAGGGGGACATCCACACAGTAGCTCTGTTCATGCCGTCAGTAAAGTGCCCTGATATCATCCTTTGTTATACCTCGTGGGCCGCCCCTGGCCCAGGAGGTTGATTGCAACAAAGTATGAAAGATGCTGGCTCACTACATCCCATGTAACCAACGGTTAATTAAACAACAAACTAAAATAAAAATACAATGTAAAAATCTAACTTAATAAACAGGGCCAACTTCACTTGGCTCGTCATGCAGCTCACAGTTCGACTAAGCACCTCACAGTTCGTTTAGCACAAAAAGTCTTTCAGTCGGGTGCTGGGTTGGGTGTTGGTTCGCAGTCGGTACCTTTGGCCGCCTCTGGATGGAGAAGCATGTTCCGGTCCGCACATCTCGCCTAGAATCGCCCCCCGCCGGCCATTGCATTGGGTTCTTCACCCCTCTCCTCCTGGTTCGACAGCTTAGGGTCCTCCATTGTTGCTGGGTGCAGCTGGTTCCTAATTTCCACTGGTTCTTCTAACCCTCCTTTTCTGGGAACTGCCATGGGTACCGGAGCTTTCTTGAACCAGGACGCCTTTCTCACTAACTGGTGGGTGCACCTTCTCACTGTGATCATGGATCTTTTTACCTGTACTACCTCCCACAGCTCTCGCTTTAATGGTGTCTGAAACTTTGATCCGGGGTTTCTATCCTTGATAACCATGTAATCTCCTCTGCCGATTTCAGAAGGCTTGGCCCTCCTATGCTGACAGGCCCTCTCATCATTGCGTTGTCAGGCTGCTTGAGTGCGTACCGGGTCCAACACCGCTGGCGGCCATTTCCTGCTGGTAGTGATTACATCTCTAATTGCCCATTGCATCAGAAGGTCACTGGGTGCACACTTAGTGGTACAGTGTGGGGTCTGGCGATAAGCCCTTAAGAACTGCTGATTAGACGTGCTTCCAACTCTTCGGCCAGGTCCACTCCGATCCTTAGTGCTTTGTTGAGGGTTCGCGTGAACCTTTCCAAATCCCCATTGGCTTGGAACCATTGAGGCGTTATTCGGCGGTGCCAGATGTTGTGTAGACTCATGTATTCACAGAACTCTTATCCCTGGAATGGAGGGTCATTGTCTGTACGTATTTCAGCAGGTGTTCAAGGAATGCAAATTTCTTTTCTAACACTGGTTTGATGCTTTCGAAAGCTGTCGAGCCCCCCACCTCGACCTCTGGGAACTTGGAATAGCTGTCCACAAGGACGACAGTGTGTCTCCCGTCCTGAAAACTACCAAAGTCCATGCTTACATTGGTTCATGGCGTCTGGCTTGGTGCTTCAGTGATGACTGGCAGTGCGGGGGTTCTGCTCCCTTTAGCAAACACGCATGGCATCCTCGTAATTTTTCTTCTACCATGCGGTCCACACCTGGGAACCATACCTTAGCTCGTAACCTCGCTTTTGTTTTCTCGAACCCTTGGTTGGCCACGTCCACTGTTCTTTTCCATAGCTTGACTGGCATCATCATTCGCGTCCTCTAAGGATTACTCCCTCACAGCCTTCGCTCAGTTCCTCCCGGCACCTCCACAGGCCCAGACGGTACTCTCTTTCCTCTTCGGTCAGGCCATGGGATCCCTGAAGGAACAGCTTCCACTGATGGTTGTGTAGCCTCTGCTTGACTGCCTGTAAGCAGGCATCGTCTTTGGTTGCTTCCTGAATTCCCTCCACCGACAGCGCTCAGGGGCAGGCATCCTCCACGATTTACTTCACGAACGACTCAGTGCCTTCATCCACCTCTCCTCGGGTACTCAGCCCGATAGTCACGGCTGTCTTGACAAATAATCAGGATGGGTTGTTGACACCTGCTCGATATACCACTTTGAACTTGTGGTGTTGGATCTGTACCGCCCATCGTTCAACCCGGGGCAGTCCGTTCCGCGCTGTGCCTGCGAATAAAGGTACTAATGGCTTATGATCGGTGACGACCATGAAGTTGTTAACAACGGACAGATAAACGGAGGGTCCTAGGGAATATTTACCCACCACGCAGTTACAGCCCCCTTAACCAAGTATACAAATACAAAAAAGAGTAACTGTGGATCAACTGTGTGTCAGAATGTGTCTGGATGACTGAGTGTGTGCTTTGGGTGTGTTAGAAAAGCACACAACAAGATATCGCACTGTATGGGAAGATATCCATCAGTTACTCGCCCTTTGCCGCCCTTTCATCATTTGAACCACTTCCCAGAGTGGAGTGCTTTTCTAACACACCCAAAGCACACACTCAGTCATCATTCTGACACACAGTTGACCCACAGTTACTCTTTTGTATTTAACCATGAAGTTGTGCCCGCACAGGTAAATGTCGAAGTGTTTACAGGCCCAACGAATGGCCAACACCTCCCTCAATCTGAGCGTACCCAATGCTGTTAGTGCCCGACTGGCATATGCGATCGGTACCCACTCTTTCTGTTGGTCCTTCTTGAGTAATACAGCACCCAGTCTGATGGGACTGGCATCCACAACCAGTTCTGTCTCCTGTCCTGGCTTGAAGTAAGCCACTGTAGCTCCTTGCATCAACACTCTCTCGATTTCATTGAATGCCGGGGCCTCCTCAACTGCCATTTGCCATCAAACATCTTTCTTAGTGAGGTTTCTAAGGGGCTCCGACTGTGTAGCGAGGTGAGGTATAAATCTGCCGCAGTAATTGGCCATGCCCAAGAAACTCCTGACTTCGGACAGTCTGAGGTATAGCCGCCTCTCTGATGGCTTCTACCTTGGCCACATCCACTTGTAGCCCATTCGCCGAGAATCTGTATCTGAAGAATTCCACTTCGTTGTCATAAAACACACACTTGGCTTTATGTAAAGTTAGACCTTGCTCCAGTAGCCTCCTGAGCCGGGTGCGATGGTCTTCCAGCAAGTTCGAAAAGATTAAAATGTCATTGTTGACATTTATCACTCCTACCAGTCCTGACAGGCCCTCTCTTACTGCATCTTGAAACACCTCGGCTGCCGATAAAGCCCCAAAATGGAGGCTTTTGAAATGTCGCAGTCCCACGTGCGTCGAGAAGGTAGTTATGTATCGAATTTCTTTGCCAGCATTAACTGATCATACCCTGAGTTCAGATCCACTTTCGAGAACCACTGAGCTCAGTTAATATCAGCTACAATCTCATCTATAGTGGGTGTGATGTGCCTTTCTCTTCAAATTGCTTTGTTTGGCAGTCTCATATCCACACACAGGCGGTTTGCTCATGGTTGCTTGGGCTTCGGTGTGATGACTAACGGTGATACCCACGGAGTGGGTCCCGATACTTTCTCTATCACTCCGTCTCTTTCCAGGTGCTCAAGCTCAGGCTCCACCAGCAGCCAGAAGTGGAACAGCACCCAGCGATACCGTAAGGCCACAGGTTTGACAGTTTCATCAATCTGGAGCTGCACTTCCACGCCTTTCAGACATCCCAGACCGCAAAACAGATCGGGAAACTCTGCTAGGATCACCTCTGCCTGCGACTGATGTATGTGCTTTGTAAACATCACGAGCCCCAAATCTTCTGCCTAGTGACAACCCAGGATTGACCCTGCCTGGTCACAGGTTACGTGAAATCGGGTGCATGTGGAATGGTTCCCGTGTTTGATCTCTTCCCCGATGACCCCCTGGAGAGGTATTGGTGTGTCTCCACCGGAGGTGAAGATTTTTGCTTTTGTAGGGAACAGTACCGGCTTGGGTCTGAGCGCTTCATACTGATCCGCATCCAGAATATTTACAGACGCGCTGGTGTCAACGAGCGCCTTTACGCTGTTATCCCTGATCCGTATCTGACACACAGGCGGAGGACGTCTGCTTGTGTTGGCGCCTCTAATGTTCAACACTACAAACACTTCATTATCTTCCTTGTCTTCTGTGATGTGCAACTTCTGACATCAACTGTCCATATCCTCAGCCTCCTGGACGGCCTTTAAGTTCTGTGGTGGTCTCGGTTCTCGGTTGCGACTAGCCCCAGTGCATGCAGCACTCATGCACATTTTGCAAAGTGTCCATATTTGTTGCAACACAGACAATGTTTTCCTTGGGCGGGGCACCCTCTCTGAGAGTTGTTCACAAGTCTACAGTTCCGGCAGCCCTGCTTGCCTTGGCGATCACTGGTGCCCCAGGACTGCCACCTCCTCTACTGTACGACTACGGGCTCTACACGCTCCGCCTCAATGGGGCTCAGGTACAGTGGTTGTGAACTGGCGGGGCGATGGGACATCGCTGACTCAATCTCCCCCGCCCTCACATCAACAAGCTCATGTGATCTCCTTAAGATTAGAATGTCATCCAGTGAAATTCCAGGTTGTTGCAGGATCATCTTGCGCAGTTCGAATGACTTGCACCCTACTATCAGTTGTGCTCTCATCTCAAACATCCGATAAATCCCCACACAGGAGCTAGCCAGTTTCCATAAACGCACAAAGAACATGTCAATGGATTCTTCCACCTACTGTTTCGCTTGGCGCAGTTTGAAGTACTCGAAGTCTGGATTGACTTTCGGGTCAAAATGCCAATCAATGGCCCTCACGGCCTTGTCGTAGTCGTTGCCATCTCCTGTATCTGGGAAGTCTTGGAACAAGTCGTACAGTTCGTCTCCCCACATGAGTAGCATCGTGGAACGCTTCACCGCATTGTCCTTTTCCCTGGTCGCTACAAAATTATTTTCTAACTGGCCAATTCATTTTCGCCACCTGGGTGCCACTGTGGCTGGGTCTGCCAGCTGGTTGAAGGGGGGGAAGCGGCTTCACTGCCATCCGGGAGCTCGTTGCGCCCCGCTGCTCCATCATCCCTTGCGGTCGCCTGCGCTTGAGGGGTTCTCATTGTAGTAGCATGCAGGCCTTCCTACGCACCTTCGCTAAGACACGGCTAGAGCAGGCACCTTCCTGCGCACAATTGCGCTCTGGCCACGTCACACTGCGCTGCCACAGGTCTCCTAGCACTTCGCTGCTGTATGATTCCCTTGGCCCTCCCTGGGCGGTCAGCACACCTCCACGCCCTGCACCGGCCAACCGGCTCCTAATTGGTGTCCCACCGGCCTTCTGCTACCAAGTGTTTCCTCCCTGCGCACGCGGGAGTAACTGGGCCAGTGCCGGCGCTGCCGTGCATGCGCACCTCCAAATATAGGCAGCGCTCTCTCTAGGACCGATTCCACTCACGGGACACTCTCTGCCGCCCGCAGCACACCCACACGCAGGCTCCATTCCTCCCCCTGTGGTCACCTTTCCGCCGGCATCTTCGTGCGCCACCTCCCCAGGCTGTAGCAGGCCACGTGCCCGCCTCTGCTCTATAGCCCACTCGCAGCCTGCCCCAGCACGCACTATCGATCTGCATTGCGATGGAGAGCGCGGCGGAACGAACGCGACCCTCTTCGCCAGTGTAATGGGGCACAATCGTCCAGGGTGATGGCAGTGACTGAAGGGGCTTGGGGGGTGAAAGTTGGGACCAGCACCTGGGGAAGGTCTAGTACTCTGGTAACAAATAATGAAGGGGGGCATCCACACAGTAGCTCTGTTTGTGCCATCAGTATCGTGCCCTGACGTCACCCTTTATTCATCCCTCCTGGTCCGTGTCTGGCCCAGGAGGTTGATTGCAACAAAGTTTGGGAGATGCCAGGTGGCTCATTACACAGCTGACACCCGAACACGTTAAAAATGAAAGGCAACATGCAAGTTAATATAACGTGCTCTAATAATGCGCAGCTGCTGTCTCAAGCCCCTCAACTCCACCCACAAGAAGGTATGCAATTAAGAGTCCCAGCGTTACTCACTGCAGTGTATGACGTCATTGACCTCAAGGATGTTACTCTTTGCTTGATCTCCTGTAAACCTCCATTAAGAAGCCGGAATGGCATGCGAACCCTGGTCGAGCTCTCTCACCACACACTGAATGGCGCTGTGTGGCAAAACCGGCTGATGACAGGCCACATGAAACCAGTTCAAAACACCCCACCCCAAGAGAGGAACTCCAAAATTCAGAAGGAAGCTGCACAAAGCTCTGTTTACTACAAAGGGAAGGGGTGCAGGGCGAGGGAGGAGAAGGGAAAGCATGGCCTGCAAAGATTGAAATTCTAGACTCTCTCAGACAGATGCCACAGGTGGATGCCCTGAAGGAGACCTCTAGAAATGGAATACTCCTAAAATGATACAGTATTTTCATTCTGTAAATCACAGAAAACACAAAAAAGCTTATCTATGAAGGTCTTCTAATGACCGCGTATTTTATTTAATACTGTAGTTCTGCCATCTCGGTCTCGCCCGTCACAGTGAAAAACTAGCGCGACCGTGAAAGTTAAAGCGACGCACACTCTTGTGGAGGTGGGGTGGAGGGGACATTCATGGGGACCAGACACACACAGCGTTTCCCTTGAGGGAGCGAGCAGCGGCACCATCTTTTTTTAAAGATAATTACTAACAGATGGCAGCGCTGCTAGCAACCGCAAGGGTATCGCCAAACGTACACGCGTTGCAATCCAAAGCAATGCAAAACGTGGACGCATTCAGGCAAAAGTGGTGGTCGATTACTAAAGGTCCCCTCCTAAGCGGCTCTTGCGCGCTGCATAGGCGAAACGTAAAAAGGGTGAGTAGCCCATTCATACTGGTCCTAGAAGTGGCACACCAAGTAAGGAGAGTGACAGGAGGGTAATAGTGACTTTCAGCAGAGGTATGTTCCCTGTAAGCCCCTTGGACATGTAGTTCTGGTAGTAACAGTTGGTTCCATGTAAAAAAATTCTCAGGCACCCTATTGATACATATACCGTTTTCTCCCTGAACATACACCAGTCCATATCGCTCTTCCATTCTACCAATGTCAGGACTGCTTGTGTCCCCCATTTTCTTGCTATGTTTCACTTAGCGACCATCAGACCCAACGTCACCCATGTTCTTTCTTTACTACTCAAATCTGTTGGTTCCCATATGTTTAACAGACATCGTTTGGCCTCAGATGTTATTCTCTCTCCCATTACCTCGCCTGTGCACAAGACAACCTCACTCCAGTACCTACCAATGTATGGGCATTCCCATATTACATGGAAGTACGTGGCCTCTCGGTCACATAGTTTTCTACAGCTAGGGTCGTCTCTATATCCCATCTTGACCAGGGCTGGCCCTGTGACGTATATTCTATGCAATATTTTCAACTGCACCAATTTTAGTTTAGAGAATATTGCCACCTCTTTTGGGGATGCCAGTGCTTCCTGACAGTCCTCCTCTTCCAGCCCCGCGAAGTCTCTCTCCCATTTTTCTCGAAGCTGCGGAAGAGGGTCAGGTAAATAATTGATCAGTTTTGAGTAAGTCTAGAATATTGCTTTTCTTGGCATAAATCTGTCCAGAAGTCTGTCCTCGAGAGGGGAGGCCTAAGGAGGGGTCTCTCCCCTAGTGATCGTTGTCTGCAAAGCATCTCATACCGGCAGATTCCGGAATCTCTCAGTTTCAGCCAGTTACTGATTCCACAGGAGAGTCGCAAATGGTACTACCCTCCCTTTTTCCCAAAGATCTCCCACCCGAGAGATCCCAATGGTATCGCATTCATCAAAACCCTTTGTTCTCCAGAGGGACCCAATTGTTCCATATCCCACAGCGGGGTGGTTAGTGTTATGGTCTTTGCCCATCGTGTACGTGAAAAAATATATCTAACAAATATAAGGGTAGTTGTAAAAAAGAACCTAACAAATTTCTTTCTGTATAAAATTATATCATTTTTAATGGCTTCTCATGTTAAAAAACAGATATTACTATACATCCACATTACATAAAGGAAATATTATACAAAACATAAATCGTTAAAATATCATCACACAATCATTGTTGACTAGAGAATCATTTTAGACTTATTAGTATAATGATGACTTATATGTTGTTTTTATATTGAATGAAATGTATGTATTTTCTTTGTTTAAATAGATGTCAATCATTGTATTCTTAAGTTTGCTTATTATGTTTTTCAGATATCATTTGTGGCTCCTGAGGAAGGCGTTTTATCAGAACGCCGAAACGCGCGTCGAGAGTATTAATTGCCACTTTTTCCTTTTTTAATGATTGTGTGATGATATTTTAACGATTTATGTTTTGTATAATATTTCCTTTATGTAATGTGGATGTATAGTAATATCTGTTTTTTACCATGAGAAGCCATTAAAAATGATATAATTTTATACAGAAAGAAATTTGTTAGGTTCTTTTTTGCAACTACCCTTATATTGTTAGATATATTTTTTCATGTACACAATGTTTATTTCCCTGTCGTATGAATTATTAATTCTAATCAGGGGGTCCTTGCTATTTACATTATTGTCTTTGCCCATCCCATACTCTTGTGAACCGAATGCCACACCTGAACAGAATGCTTTGTGGGGCCTGTTAGATGGAATTTCATGGGCCTGGAATACAATGCCTGTGTGTGATTGCTACAGGGCAAGAGCCATCTATCCATAGCATATCCCGGGTCATTCTGAGATCGACATATACAATGGATAATGCCGCCCAGTAATATTTTTTAATATTTGGCAACCCGATTCCCACATCGTACCAGCCTTTTACTCACTTTGGGAATTAAATGTGTGGTGGACTATTTCCCCAAAGCAACGTTCTCTGTGCACTTTATACCATTCTGAAGTATGATGCGGGGGCAGGGTCAGGTGAATTCTGAAGGACATACAAGAAGCAAGGCAACAACATAATTTTAAAGAGTGCTGCTCTGCCTAGCAGCGACAAGGGTAGAGACTTCCAGTGCTCCACGTTGCGTCTCAGCCGCTGTAGCGGCGGCAACAAGTTAGACATGGAATACAATTTGGGATCTTTGGTAATAAACAATCCTAAATATTTAAATCCTTCTGTAGCTCTCGCGACCTTGCAGTCTTTAGGCAGGGCAGACGGGCTTCCCTTTAACAAAAATATGAGCGATTCTGACCAATTAATAGTGTATCCGGAGTAGGTACAGAAATTAGTAAAGATGTTAAGAACGTATGAGGCCAGATACAACAAGATGTCATCTGCATAGAGTGAGATGCCATCCTCCCACTCCTCTGTCCAGAGTAATCCCTGGATTATGGGGTCTTTCCGGATCCAATAAGCTTGGGGCTCTAAGGTGGCACAAATAAAAGCGAGGACATGGGACAACCCTGTCACGTCCCCATGGGGATGGAAACCAGCAGATTTTTTTATTGTTAACTACAACTTGCATGAGGGGGTCAGCATATAGGAGTCGTACCCAGCTAATAAATTTAGGACCGAACCCGAGCTTCTCCAGGACGGCAAAGAGATATGTCCATTCTATGGTGTCAAACGCCATGTAGCATCCAGGGATATCACCATTGCCTCTTCTAGTATGGTATCCACCCTTCCCATTACTCCATGCAATCTGCGCAAGTTTAAAGATGTATTTCTTGATGGCATAAATGTTGACTGGTCAGGGTGGACCAATCTGGAAATAACCTGACCATTCTGGTGGCCAGTAATTTGGCCAGGATTTTGGCCTCTGCATTCAGCAGTGATATAGGTCAGTATGATATTTCTGGGTTTTCCATCCTTAAGTATCACTACCAAAGTGGCTATTCTTTGGTCTTGTGGGAGGAACCTAAAGACTCTCCTCATACATTGTCTTAAGGTGAAGGGCTATTCTATTTGGCCGCAGCTTGTAGAGCTCGATTGGGAGGTCATTTGGGCCCAATGCCTTCCCAGTCTGAAGAGAACGTATGGCCTGAGCTCTTTTTTCCTGAGCAAGGTCACTCTCAAGAGGAGTTCCATCCTCTTTCTTTAGCGCTGGTAGACGCATTTCAGACAACAACTGCCTCACTTCATTTTCTTGCATAGTGATCCTGTATGAATACAGTGGTTTGTAATACTTTGCAAATTTTTGCACACTATCTTGTGTATCGGTAGACATCCCCCAGAATCCGCTAGTAGCTCTCTGACAAGCCCGCTCACCAGTTCTCTCCTGGCCAAACATTTCCCTGCTTTGTCCCCTAGCTCATATATTCGTCCCAGCTTGTGCCTACTCATTGTTTCTAGCCATGTCTCTCACCACACTCCTGTACTCTTCTTTCTTTAGATTGAGAATATGTGTCTTATCCCATTCATCTGATGTAATGAGTTCACTCTCGAATTTCAGTATATCTCATACTAGCCGGAGTAGTCCAGCATTTTGTTCCCATTTTTCTCCCGCTATCAGGGACACTGCAGAACCCCGTTTCACTGTTTTGAAGGCTTCCCAGAGGATCTGGGCTGAATGGACAGCTCCTTCATTCTCACAACCGGGGTAAGGATATAGTCGATTCGAGAGAGACTGTTGTGGGTTCCAGATTTAAATGTATAATGTGTCTCTGTGGGATTGTGTACTCTCCATGCATCTACCACTCTCATGGCATCTAGGAAATGTGGGACCTGCCACCGTGATGGAGCTATATACCTTGGTGGATAACAATCTAATCTCTCCGACATCACAGAGTTAAGGTCTCCCCCTATTACCAATTTCCCACTGGGGAACGTTAGCATTACTTTCCCCAGGTATCTAAATGCAGCCTCTTGCAATCTTGGCGGTGAGTACATGGATATTATAGTAAGTACTTCACCCTCCCACTTTCCAGGTACTGCCACGTATCACCCCAAGTTATCGGTGCAGACATGGTCTATTGTCATGGGGAAAAAATGTTTCTTCACTATACCCACTCCTCACGAACCCGTGGTGAACCCAGAATGTGCTACCAATTGATAGCCTCATCTAGCCACGGCCTTGCACATATTTCCTATTAGATGTGTTTCCTGGAGTAGCACAACCTCAGGCGTGTTGTTTAATGAACTACAATATGATCCCTTTCTTGAGTTTATCTCACAACCCATTAACATTCCAGGACAGGAACCTGAATCTTTTGTCACCTATGGTGTCCATGGCACTGTTCCTTACTCACCATCGAGTGTGGCTTCCAACCCTGTCCCCAAGCTGAATTTATTTAACCAAGGGTGCAGACCATAGTCAATTAGTTCCACTGAACCTGCTCCTCGCCCATTGTCCCGCTTGTGTCCCTGTCCACTGTATTTGAATCTGTAGCAAACAAACACTATAACAATTACAAAAGCCCTGCTCCCCTGCACACTGGGATTGAAACTGCCCATTTCCCCAACTATGCAGAGTGCCTGTCAACCCTATGTGTAACTAACTAAGGGTAATGTTAGGCGGAGGCCCCAGGCAGACCCCCCGGTTCCCACCCCACCCATCAATGTATCTTCATGTCTCAATCACTCATCAGTTTTAGTTTTATCGTTATGGTGCAATTCAGTCTATCTGTGGCATTGAGTCTGCCTGTCCCTCAGCCATGTGCGCCAGTCCCCTTGGTCTCCTTTGATGAGGGATCGTTCCGCCTGCCTTCTTGTAGAGGTATAGTGTTCGAGAAGTGATCTTTTCCTTTTCTTGGATTGTGATCCCTTGCGGGTCTCTATCCCTCCAGCCAATCTACCGCTGATTCTGGCATTTAAAAAAAAACGGACCTTCCCTTCGCCTCAACTCTAAGCTTCTCTGGGAATAACATTGAGTATTGGATACCCTTATCACGCAGCTGCCTCTTAACCTCCAAAAAGGTCCTCCTTTTTTTGGAACTGTGATTGTGAAGACAGGGTTGAAGGTGACCTTATTGTTTTCAAACTTATTGGGCAGAGCCGTGCAGGCAGTTTGTAATATGATATCTCAATCCCTAAAATGTAGAGTCTCGCCAACAGGGGCCTGGGGGGCACCCGGTTTCGGCCTACCTCTGGAAATCTGGTGCACTTGTTCTACTGTAAAAAAATTGCAATGGGTCTTTGGTTTCAGATAGTCACAGATACGTTTTCTGAGAAGGAGGTCAGTCGCTGGCCCCTCCGACTTCTAGGGGACCCCAAGTATCCTGATATTATTTCTACTTGAGCAGCATTCTTAATCGTCCAGTAATCTCTCCATTTTCTTGCTGGCCATTTGAAGTTCTTTGATTTCTCAATGTATCTAATTTGTCTCTCCACTTAACTCAATAATGACCACCTCCATGCTTTTAACTTTTTTGCTTATATTGTGCATGTCTGCCCTCATCAGTGTCACCTCAGTTGTAATGGAGTCTATCCTTGTTTCTAGGGATGTCCGTATTCTCACTATGACCTCCATAATATCATTCAGTGAAGGATCGCCACTTTCCAGCCCCTGCCCCATTTCTTCTCCCCTCTTACTGAGGGCATCAGGTTCAGACCGCTTCTGCATTGCAAACTTATCCTGTTTGGTTTGGAGGGTCCCTTTTACTCCCTTATTCCCAGACATTATGACCAGTTGACTTACGTTCTCGTGGGGCCCAATCAGTTAATATATACTGCCAGGCCGTGGCCCTTCTGTGGACTCTGGCTTGCGGCTTAGTTTCTGTCCCCAGGAGCCTCTATTATCTTCGATGGCTTGCACTTTGACCATGGCCTTATGTTTCCTGACGGAGCCCTTGGCTTTGACGAGTGCGATTGAACATCTCACTGCGATTTCTTGATCCCTTTCGCATGATATTCGGGTATGGGCCACCCGGCTCCATGGGAGGGACTTACTCCTCTATTGTTTGGGCCCCGTCAGGACCCAAGTAATGGCTCATCTGGCCTGTTCCAGCACTCAGGCAAGCAATGGCTTCGCTGCCTCTCTTATGTGGCTTTGGGGTGCAGGCTGACTCTCCTTCACTGATCTCCTCCTACCTGCTGTACTTTCAGGCCCCGTGCTGGCAGGTGCTAGGTCTGGTAGCTCCCACAGCCTCACAAAATTCTCTGCTTAGTTGAGCGACGATTGCGCCTTGGCCGATGCTTTATCAGGTGGTTCTTACTCCACTGAGCACACTCATCGGGAGTTACAGGTTGAGTTGCACCTCTCACGCATCTCTGACTTCAGTGGCAGCTGGTATTGCTGGGCGTCTGCCTGACCGGGATTCCGATTTGGCCCTCCTGCGTCACTCTCACGATCTCACCTTTCCGGACAGATTATGGCGTCCTTTGCTGAGTTACCCACTGTGCTGCTGGTCCCTCGATCAGTGATCGCCGGGCTCTCACATTCTGGGTCTCTACGACCCTCACTGGTATCTTCGGTGTTGCTGGCTGGGCTCTTGAACAAATTTAGGCCGGGGCTTTTCCTCCTACCTAGACCGCACCTCCCGGCACTTGCAGATATCACCCCCACTGTTCGCCACTTTTTCGGGATCGCCTTCTTCGGGGTATCTAATATGTATTTAGATCTTATTCCGACATGAGTTTCGGATCTGTGGTGGATTAATTATGGGCAGAAGCTCAGAGAGTCACGGAGCCTTATTGGAGTGCGGCCATTGCGATCAGCTCCGAAGCCACGCCCCCGCAAAATCAGGATTAAATGATTGTTAAGATTATTAGCTCACATTTAGCACTGTTTTGCGATTTACAGTGATGCAGTATCACTGTATTAAAATGTATGCAATACCACATTTGTAATTCACTAATGCTTCATTATAGCAATGAAAAGCCATATCTGGTAGCTTCAGCAAAACCCTGCTAACTTGGCACCTGTACATGTGAACAAACTTGCACCTTTTCTGTATGTGTATTGGTAAAAGCTAACACTTGTGAATATTGACAACATCAACACAAGTACTGATGTGTGATATTTCTTGCAATTTTCCAATAAACTGTTAACAATGGAGTTATTCGTTTATTATCCTGAAAGAAGCACAATGAAGTAAAAGGGCAGTATTTTTTAGTAAATGAAAGCTTTAATAAATTATCCATATGAAACAGACTTGGAGGATTCTACTGCCTTGACATATGTAAGCTAAATTTGTCAATATTTGCCAAGCATTATTATTTAAAGCTGGACTAAAACAAAAAATATGTTCCAAATGACACCTGGTCACTGTTACTGTTACTGATATTTTCTTTAGCAAAATTCAGTCAGTATTTGCTCTGTTTCTTGCAGTGTGGAATGTAGAGACTGGAAAATGCCTTATGACTTTTAAACATAAAGATGCAATTTCCTCAGTGAAAATGCACAGCGAGTTCATTGTAAGCGGCTGTGAGAGAGGACTTGTGAAAGTATGGCACATACCAAGTACTCTGCTGATCAAGGTAAGAAAAGAAATATCAGGCTTAAGTAGCAATAACCTGTGTAGAAAGGGAAGAAAACAGATTACTGTGAACAAAAAGTTGCATGAGTGTAACTTAACTGTAGCCTAGGTCAAAAGCAGCAAGAACAAGGTAATAGATGGAATGATTGAGTTAATCTCAGCCACTGGCAGTCGCTTAGGCCACATTGGCCCACCGTGCCACCCTAAACAAAGGCCTATTTATGCAAATCCGTACCAATCCTGCTCCTCATGAAGTCTGTCCAGAACTACTAGGCAAACCCCCTCCAGAAGGGACTAGAAGCAACCACATACTCGTTTTGATCTACCTTGGTCTCATCAGTAAGGTTTAACTTGATTCCTGTGGCACAGTGAGCACAGGACCCCCTCCCCATCCCTCACTAATGGGTGTCCATGAAAAACTTACAATAAGATACACAATTTAAAAAATAAGTACAATTAATTTCAAGCCCATATTGAACTAAAAGCAGCACTAACATGTCCACCCTAGCCGGGTGTTCAGTCAAGTCATCATCTGTTAGATAGATGTAATCTATTCTCATACCCCTGGGGCAATCTTGTATAAATTTACTCAAATCCACTGAATGAAAAATACACTTACATACTAGTATTCACACGCTATATTCTGGTTGAAAAATTTGTTGGTTTTGGCTAATGTAATTTTATATCTTTTTTTTACCAGATTAGTCATTAATCTGGTTTTGTGAGCATTCTGTATGGCATGTGTATGAACATTAAAATTGCTAAAGTCTAAAGCTATTCTGTATGAATTAACAGGTATGAAAAAGAGGAGCATTCATGCTGGAATGGAAAGGCACTATTATACCTGGATATTATAGATGGTCTAAAAAAGCTTTTGTATCACTCATAGCTCTGCTGATCTTGAGGTTCCCTCCTTGAAGGACTCACAGGTGGAACAGATTTTTTGTCACACCCGCTTGGTTTCTATATAATGCAGAAGCTTGTTTTCTTGTACATATTTTCCCTGAGTTCTTAAATTACTGTGGGGAACCCTTAAAATTGAACGCCCCAAAATATTACCTTAATAGTGAAGTGATTGATGAAATGAAGCTAGAGTTAACCCTCAATTTCATGAGGCAATGTGACCCAAAATTCAGTCAGGTAGGTAGTGGCCCACTCATTATTTGAGTTACAGATCAAAAGTAGAATTTTAAAGAGTTATTATAAACATTCAAAATGTTTGCTATAGAATTCATAAATGCAAAAGCATAAAGTAAATGCCATGAAGGCTCGCAGTAAGCAGGACATACAGAGTAAGTGCAAAACCAAAGTAATTCAAAATCCCAGACGAGGAGCATAATTAAAGAGGAATTAGGCAACATTTCTAGTCGCATTGAAATACGTTCTGACTCATCCCCCAGAATCAGGGGTTTATATATCCAATTCCGCTTAGAAAATCATCAATTTCTGCAGACTCATTATGGTGCGAGCAAAACTATCACCTAATCATCAAATCACCATATTGCCTTAGCACCTGTGCACTATCACACTATATAAATATTGATTCTCTGTACTCTATGCTAATGGCATCAAAAAACAAAGTGATAGATTGAATGCTTGAATTAATATCAGCCACTGGAAATTGCTTGGGCAGCATCTCAATCCATCGTGTCCTCCCTAAACTAGATCTCAAGCAAACCAAGACTGCTTTCACCCTTATTATGGACTTATCAGCTTGATTCCAGTAGCACAGTGATCATGGGAACCACTTCTGAGCATCCCTGTCACACGTAGGGCATAAAAAAAAAGTTGTGTGGAATGCTTGAAGTTATAAAAGCCACTGACAATCGCTCAGGGCTGCATTCCAGGCCATCTTTTTTTCACCCACCATGCCATCTCAGTTTGGACCCCGCCATATGCAAATAAGTCTTGACTTTGCTCAAATGGGAACAGTCTAGCCCAAATTGACAAGCCCAGTCATCCCTGAATCATAACACAAGCAGCCCAGCGCCGTTTTTTCCCTTATTATGGGCTCAACTGTTATAGCTCGGTTCCAGTGGCAGAGTGAGCACGACACCCATGTCTGGGCATATCCATCACACTTAGGACATCAAAGTGTTGAATGGAATGCTTGAATAAATCTTAGCCACTGGCGATCGCTTGGGCCGTATCCGAATCCATCGTTTTTCACCCACCATGCCACATGAGTTTGCACTGAGCCATATGCAAATGAGCCGTGACCCTGCTCCATTGGGAACAATCAAGCCTAAACTGCCAAATTAGGTCCTCCCTGAACCTGAACCGTAACACAGGCAACCCAGGACCAGTTTTGCCTTTATTAAGGGCTCATCGCCCAGGTATAGCTTGATTCCAGTGGTACAGTTGGTTTGAAGATTAAACATTCTTTTCTCTACATGGTTCCATGTGTAATAAATATACAAAGTGCAAACACAAGTTCCTAATTGGGCGTATTAGTTTGACTCGCATTATTGATTTACTAAGTGATATCTATTTTATTAATGATATCACAATCCTGCAATGTAACTTTGTAATACAGTTACTTCAATGTGGATAAACAGGACAGTGTCAGATATGGTTTAACATAGTCCCCTCTTCATGCCCATGAAATGTTGGTATTGTGACCACCATAGGTAGAACTAAGGTTCACCTTAGTCCACTCTCAATGTACATGACAAAAGTTGATGAAATTCCAAATACACAATTCATTACATAAAGAGCAAACTAATGATATTTGTTTTAGAATGGAATGTATTAGACTATATACAGCAATGGTTCTTATTTCAAAATGGATTGGCTTATATCATGTTTTGCCTCTATTTTATGTTTTTTTTTCACACAGTAGTGAAGGAGGAGTGATGTTTACATCTGTCTTTAGATTTCATGGTAGATAGTTTGTGAACGCAGAGTTTTATTTATGCAATAAAGACTCTTTCTACATATATATTTATTCAAGGCATGTGTGGCTGTAGATACACATGCTTAGCATAAGTCTGCCATCTTGAGTTGAGCTTGGAAGTGGTCACGTTTTTCATCAAAGAAGCCTTTCAAGTCACAAGATAATGTGACTCCTCTTGCTAGTAATGCGCATGGTCATCGGCCATTGTTAGACTGTTAGATTGTTTTCTTCCGCCATCGGGTTTGCACGTGTGCTCCTTTCCTCCAGTTCGACACCATTGTGCATAGATTTGTCAGCCTATACCTACTTCTTGTTGGTATTGTTTTTAGGTTTCGCCTATTACATTCGCTTGCGAATGTAATAGGCGAAAATTCAAGTGCTTGATCGACTAGTCAAACCACTGCAGTTTCTTCACAGTGCATGTGAGTCACCACGAGAATCACGTGACCACAAGCCTCTCGTGAACGAGCCCAGCCAGCCCAGCCTCCCTCACACAGCTTCTCCCAGCCATATGGTCGTTCGAGTTGCCCACCCCCTCCCTCTCCAGCGCCTGCCTTCCGTGACTCGCATTAGATGATCAGAGGCAGCCCAGCCCAGCAGGCAGCCCACCCCCCTCCCTCTCCATATGGGCAGCCCACCCCCTCCCTCTCCAGCGCCTGCCTTCTCTCTCGCATCCCCTCACTGGCCCGTTTGTTACTTGTTCTGGGTTTACATACAACAGACTCCCTCCTCTACCCCCAAACTATCTCGCAGTATGACTCGACTGTTTTAACCAGACAACTCGCAACACTTCATGCAATGGTGGCGGACAGAACAACACCACTCAAAACAAAGACGAAGCTTTAGCACAAAGAAACCACCTTACTAGTACTGCGCCCTCGACACACACGGTGACGGTGCAATGGCAACGGAGACCAGCATGTTTGTCAATACTGTTAGGTTGGATTTTCATTTAAAGCTATCAATTTCAGCTATTTGATGGTGTCTTTTGAAGGCCGAAAACCTGCGCGTTTCGGAGGATTGCCGAACTTCTTGGCTGGTTTTAATCCTTTAAAGGCAAGTGCTAATCCTGGGCGCCTATACTTGTGCTAATGAGATGACATTTTTATGTGGTAACAAATCACTGCATCGTGAAAACTTGCCTTTACCGCAGTGTTACTCCTGGCGTATGAATCACGATCAGCGACCGCACATTCTTAAACATATGGATAATTTGTAACTCACTAGTGTCTTTTTTTAGTGCGTGTGTGGCCGCTGCCCCAAGAAGTAAGACCTCCATTTTGCAAACGACGATTCCAAATCTCTCACGAGTAAACAAACCCTGGACGAACAATTTCGTGTCTCAGGTTTTTTTTTATTCTGTAGCCCTAGTGTGTAACTCGTTTGTCTTGGATCTGTGGTTATTCAATAATTGCCGCGGTAACATGAAAGATGTAAAACCAAGTTTGTTGAAAGTGCTTTTCATTGGAAATGCATTACGGGTGCACGCTAACATAATGCTGCCCTGTTTCCTGGTCCTCTGCAACCGAGCCAAAAACCTAAGAATGAAAACGATTCAGTATTTTGGACAACAATCTCTGAACTTGTGCGGGAGATTTTTTTCCTTTCTGAAGTTTAATTGGTTCATTGTTCGCTCAAACTTTAAACCATGGGGTTGATGGCAGGACTGGAGTTTACTTCTGTAAAGGAAGATTAACATATTCGGGAATCTTACCCTAATCCTTGTTTTAAATTTACTCAAGCAGATCAGATTAGCAATTCTTACCTACCACCCACTAGAAATTTAGCTTCTCAGACAAGCATTTCCGCAATCATTTTAAACGCAGGGGGGAGGATCACACCTTTCGATCCTGCCCCCGTGTGTGTGTGGGGGTGGGGGGGGGGGGTTGTTGTGACTGCACCCCTGCCCCTAACTGGTGCAAAGAGCGTGGCCTCGGCGTGTCATCCTATGCGTTGTCACAGATGCTCTCTGTATGCATCTTACAGTTCCAGGAACATCATCCTGTGTCGTCATCACACTCAAGGAGCTTTGGTGGGACAGCCACAGAAGGGATGGCCGTGCATGGGAGCTACAGCTCATTCACAGAGCGTAATACAGTATTAGCATTACAAATGGCATTTTTTTTCTCAGGCATTAATGATCCACTCATCATTAACATAACATTAATGGCATCCATTCTCAGTTTATGTACTTGGAGGTGGCAGAAAATCTATACCAATGGGATTCATTTGGGCACTGCACTTTACTGGCCTCAGCGGCCTGCGATGGGTGAAGCCGAGCAGGACTTCACCGGGTACCTGCGTGCCGCGCACATTGACAAAAGGCAGTTAGACCATAGAACAGACAGTCGAGTTTACCAGTTTCTGACATGATTTTAGGCAGCTGTTACTGAGAATTTAACAAAAAACAATCACTAATTTGAATTAATACAAAGCATATTTTTTCAATATTCTCATTTGGGCACAACTTCATAAAAAAAGCGCCCAGCCCCTCCTCCCTCCACTCAATTGCTGCTAGTCACACGCCAACGCGAGTATAAACAGTCGCTTTAAACACATGCTTGACAGGCCTGTTCGGCTGCTTCACACAAGTTTATCTTTCACACCATCTGCCAGCGCCTTGCCGCATGAATCAGTTCGTCCGTCGCTTCTTTTTACCTCCCCCCACCCCCCCTCTTCTTGGCCCTTCTTTGACATTATCTACTGCTGATCAAAGGGTCATATAGGAATAAACAAACGCTGGAGCAGTTTTAAGCCGCTATCACGGGATAAACATACCTCCACACAGTATCACTACCCGCATTTATTCGCCTTCTGCACGTTTCATTTTGCCCTTTAGTAATTTGCATACTTACAGGCAATTGTACTCTAGTACAGCTTTATAAACTGTGCACAAGGTAAACTCGGAGCCTCATATTTAGCACGCACCTCCCCATCTTTCCCCAAAAAAATCCACACCCATGCTTTTTTATTATCAAAACTTCCTTCAAACAGGGATCCTACCAAGAGCCCATTTCTGACTCTTACCTCTTTATTCTACATCATGCCCCTTACCTCTGCCCTATATTAATACTACTCTGAGAAAACCCCTCTTCCCTGCCCTTACTTCCCATTTCTCCTGTATCTAAGTCTATCCCAGCTTCTCCCCTACCTGCTAAAATTAAGGCCTGTTGCACCTTAACCTAATTTCTCCCAGTAGTGCAACTTACTTTACCTACAGATTTAATTTACACTACAAACAAGTCACCCTCCCACCAAAGACAAACCACTGCCTGCTCCAAATCGCTGCTCCACCAAAATATTAATCGCACTGTTATGGTAGAAAACCCGTATAAGGGCGCGTTCAGGTCTATGTTAGTGCTAGTTAAGAGTGGTATACGTAAACACAGACGTTGTGCTGTTTATTTAGGTTGCTAATACAACACTAGCATTATTCCGCAGAGTACTCCTACCCACATGCTAATCGGTTGCGCCACATTTACTTCAACAACCAGGAATTAATTTTGCTTTTCATAGCCCACACATATGCACTGAACAACTTTCCACTACCTCCCACGACAATGTGCAGGGCTTATAACCACACAACCTTTTACCCCTTGCTTTTTTTCCCTTCCCCTATCAGACCCCTCCCACCCACAATTCCAAGTTGCTGCTGATGCGCACATTTATTTATCTTCGCACTCTGGCACCGCAATAATCTTGCGCACAGCATTAGCCCGCAGCGTCACGCTGCCCATCTACTAATGCGCTCTTGCCCCGGGTATTTGCCCTTACTACCTATTCTTATGTGTCTCTTGCGGTGACTTACACCAGCTTCCCCACACATACTTTAAACACTGGCGTAACGAAAAGTGAGGGGGCCTCCCTGCACAGTACTTAGGGTGCCCCCCTCCGGGCTCAATCAGGAGCTCTTCCGGCCAGAGTTCAGTGCAGAGGCGGCCCCTTGGAGCACTGCGGGGGCCTGTGTTATGCCCCTGACTTTAAAACCACCTGAGCTCACTTTTACCCTCAAAGCCACTCGTTCCTCCCTTTATTCTTCTACCGTGTTGGTTACATTGTAATGTGTCTATTACCAACAGTGATAACATATCAAGTTGCAACCCGCAAAACACTTTCCTTCCCACCCACACCTTCCTCGCTCCATTCTGTGCCTATGTTGGTTACATTGCACTGCCGGTATTCCCAACAATGTAAGGATCACACGTCGCAACCCGCAAACACTGCATTAGACATACAGCATGCACACAGTCCATTCTGTGCCCCTGTTGGTTACATTGTGATGTAACTATAAACAAGCAATGGCGTTGCCAATAGGTTTCGCATTTGGAAAGTTTGAGCTATTGGTTTTGTAAATGACATTTTATATTTATATATCGTTATTGGCATTGTCAATAACAATATATAAATATAAAATGTCATTTACAAAACCAATAGCTCCAACTTTCGAAAATGCGAAACCTATTGGCAACGCCAGTGCTTGTTTATCATGGTCCTCTTTCACTCTGTCTGGTTCGATACGACGGGTTTCATTTCGTCGAGGCGGCTCGCATTGGCTATGGCCACTAACGGGGCACTCATTTTCAGCCTTAAGTATTCTTCCTGCATAATGAGCTTTCAGTGATGGAATGGACGTAATTTAAATGTTGTCCTCGGTGTCATGCAAAATGTCCTCACACCAATCTTCAGCAGGAGTGTAATATGTGCCTCTCCCCGAGTACAACAAGGCCACCTGTGAAGCCTGCCACTCCTTCAGGTCCAAGAAAACTCTTCATGATCATCGGGCTCAACGTCTCAAGATGTATCAAAGGAAGGTGTATGGCACATAAGACTTCTTTGGACCTAAGGACAAACAAGAAGATGTTCAGGCACATCGTTCACTGCAAATGAGTAGACTTTCTCTCACAACAATAGTTGTGGCTCTACGTTGAGCGGCAAGAGCTGCCTCCAGCTCAACTAGACATGAGTAATGTGTTCCCATCACCTAGACATCACCCCAGAGGTTCACCACAAATCGTTGACAGACTGTCGAAGAGACACTTAGAAATATTGTTGGGCCACCACTGCCTGCAGGCCACGGTTGGCACCGGACAACTATTTCAGATATGCCCAGTCCCAGCTCAGTGCCGAGAAAATCCTTGAAGCTGCTCTCTCCTGCTTCAGACCGAAGTAGACCTTTGGAGTCTAAACCTATGCCCCTGTCAGCACTGAAACCAGATTCCTGGTAGCCTAAACCTTTGGCACTGAAAACTCCGGCATCAGAGCCGAAAAAATGTCAACCTCTCAAACCAGCACTTGAGGTGGACACTGCTGAACTTGTGCTTTAAAAACTGCAAGAGGGACTTGACTCTAGACAGAAGCACATCAAGCTCTAGCCTGACACTGAACATATAATTTATCCATACGTTTTATATAGCGCTAGCTAGGTCCATGGGTTTCAGAGCGCTTTACATACACATAGGAAAAATAGCATGACATAGCAGTACATAAGGATGCATAAAGAGATGAGCATAACATTATAAGAAGGCATACAGTAATGAGGAGGGTGAAAGCTTAGGTAGTTGAAACAGTCAAATAACCACCTATCCTTGATGGTCTCGTTAAGAGGAGAGCCAGCTAGTCTATTGAAGTCTAGATCAGTTGACTTGTTTGGTAAAGTATTTGTTGAGGAGAAGGAGTTTCAGGTCCCTTTTGAAGCAGGAGAAGGAGGGGTTACATATGAGGTCTGAAGGGAGTGCATTCCACATCCTAGGTACATTACCAGAAAAAGATCGGGACTGAGTGGTTTTCCTTTTCAAGTTCGGGCTGGACAGTTCCCATGAGGCACAGGGTCAAGACTGATTTGCATATGGCCATGTCTGAACTGGGTTGGCTTGGTGAGCAAAATAACGATGGATTAAACCCAGATCTGTGACTGGGGGTAAATGTTTTTGCCATTGTGCAACATTCCGTCCATCATCTTGTGTGTTTTGCTGTTCACCCTATGTGGGAAGGGTATGCCCAGACGTGGGTCCCTTGCTCACTAAGCCATTAGAATCAAGCTATCCTGGCTGAAGACGGCTGATAGCCAGAAACCGGTCCTAGGATGCTTGCTTCTGGTCCAGGAAAGACATGGCTTGGCAGTTCGGGCTGGACTGTTCCCATGAGGCACAGGGACAAGACTGATTTGCATATGGCCATGTCTGAACTGGGGTGGCTTGGTGAACAAAAGAACGATGGATTAAACCCAGATCTGTGACTGGGGGTGAATGTTCTGCCATTGTGCAACATTCCGTCCATCATCTTGTGTGTTTTGCTGTTCACCCTATGTGGGAAGGGTATGCCCAGACGTGGGTCCCTTGCTCACTAAGCCACTGGAGTCAAGCTATCTTGGCTGAAGACGGCTGATAGCCAGAAACCGGTCCTAGGATGCTTGATTCCGGTCCAGGAAAGACATAGCTTGGCAGTTCGGGCTGGACTGTTCCCATGAGGCACAGGGTTAAGACTGATTTGCATATGGCCCTGTCTGAACTGGGGTGGCTTGGTGAGCAAAATAACAATGGATTAAACCCAGATCTGTGACTGGGGGTGAATGTTTTGCCATAATGCAACATTCCGTCCATCATCTTGTGTGATTTTTGCAGGTCCCTTTTGAAGCAGGAGAAGAGGGGTTACATATGAGGTATGAAGGGAGTGCATACCACATCCTAGGTACATTACCAGAAAAAGTTCGGGACTGAGTGGTTTTCCTTTTCAATTTCGGAGGGCTATGAAGTAAGTTGTAGCTTCTCAGTTCTGGATCTTCCTGCTTTTACCAGTTTGCTGTTTAGGTAGTTGGGGGAATGTGTGTGAAGCGTTTTGTGTGTGATGCAGGCCAATTTTTAAATACATCTACCTTTAACGGTTAGCCAATTCATGGATTTGAGGGTTGGTGTTATGTGTTCAAACCGTTTCATACCACTTATGAATCGAGCTGCCATGTTAAGGACTGACCTTAGTGGGGCTAAGTGAGCTTTTGGCGTCCCTGCTAGGATGCGTTCCCATAGTCATGTTTAGAGAGGGCTAGGGATTGTACCGTTGTCTTGAAATCATCCTGGGGAATGAAAGGTTTATTTTCTTGAGGTGTTTTACTGAGTAAAGCGCACCTTTTGCACTCTGGTTCAATCTATGTTACAAGACCCCTAATACTGGTGCCCAACCCTCCAAGAGACAATTTTCATTTGAGGAAGCTTTGAATGTTCCAATTCAAATAAAGCACAGGGCAAAAATGGACAAGGCCCCAAGTCCTGTACATATCAGCTGCTCCACATCATACACCCTCACCACCAGCTTCACCAGCAGCTCCTGCAACATATTCCCTACAATGGTCATTACATTCATACTTAGGGGTGTGGAGATGATGGGACACTTTCGATACTCCACCACAGGATGACCCATGGGATACATATGACACCAATCCACCTGATAATACAGACCCCAATCTGTATCCTGCTAAACCATATCCCCCTGATGATATTACTATCTATCATGACTATTTATTAGGTCTCGGCCGAGACCTATTGCTGTTGAAATGCCTGCCAAGGGAGATAGGTTGGGGCACGCGCAGATTGTGGTCTGTGGACGCGCTTCTAAAGAGTCACGCTTGCGCAGACGTGCTTCCAAATACACACACAGCCCGCTTTCACATAGCTAGCATGCACTAACGGCGCGCGCACATACACAGCCTTGAACGCACACACACAGCCTTGAACACACACACACTGACACGCACGCACACATACACACACATACACACACGCACATTGCCCCCGCCCCTCCTCTCCCCCCCCGCCCCACTCACCGCATCTGCGGCCGCCGCCTCTTCTGACGTTTGCCATCGCGGGGCTCTCCCTCGGGCATGGGAGCCCGGCGTCAGTTTTGCTTCCCTGGTCCAGTCACTCCGGGGCGCGGGCTTCCCATAGAAAACGGAAGTCCCACCCCAAGACAGTCTTAACGCACCCGAACTTCCGGCTGCACATCCCAAAATCAGCTGCGCTGTGGCCAAAAGGTAAAACATGGCCGTGGAAGGGGCAGAAAACTGTGGAAAATTAAGGAAAAGGTTCCTGGGCGCCTAGAGGGGCGATGAAGATGTTTATTTGCTGTTCTCTTTCGAACTAGCACCAAAATAAGGAACGTCGAAATGTTCCTGGTTGTGCCCCCTGCTACTGAAATGTGATTGCCTATAAATCACTATTCGTAATAGATCCTTTTAGTGCCCTTTGTCTGATGTTAGAATTCATTACTTATACTATAACCAAATTACTTTTTTGCTGATAAAATGTAATTGTTCCGCTGTTAGGAGCCGTTTGTGTTATCAGAATTAAACATTTTTCTAATGAAAATCGTAGATATTTCTGCTGCGACAAGAGTCTTTCTGCAGTTAGAACTGAATATTTCTGGTATCAAGAGCGCCTCTCTGTACTGTGTTGTACGTGTGCATGAAGCAATTCTGCTGCCTTGTGCACCCTACAAAGACTCATTGCCATAGCCCTGCCAGTCATGTCCTTGGGAATTTGTCCTTGTGTCGTCAACAGGCGCGGACAGGAAGTGAAAAACCTGTAGATTGCAAGGGCTGTTGGAATACACTGGAGGTGGGAGGGGGATAGTTCGAGGAGTAGTGTCGGACTTGTATTGACCAAAGTGGCAAAGCATTTACAGGCTGAGCAGACAAAAGCGGGGCTGCATGAGTAACACAGCGCACACACACCAGCAAAGATTACAAAACACAACGTGCGTGTAGTATTGCAGCAAGAGCTTGTTGTTTTTAGCCAGGGTATTTGCTTGCCTGACCTCACCGAGCTAGAATGTATAGGGGCGGCGGGAGGGGGTAACCTGATGCAGGTAAGCATGCCGTCAGGGTGAGGCCTCTGATGGACGCCGCTGATGAGGGGTCTCAGGCATTGTCTCGGTCTTTACAGCCGGAGGATTAAAGGTGAGAGTCTGGGGGACCCTGGCGGGGGCTGGAGGTAGAGACGGGCGTGGCAGGTAGCTTTACTGCCACAAACAAATGAAGCACCCAGGGGACTATCAAAATGGAGGGGACGGAGGGAGTCTCTCAATGGCTTTTCTAAGGGGCAAGGTTGCAACGTGGGCTGTTGAATCTCTGTCTGGTTGTGTTTTTGCTTGGCTGAGAAGATCAGGCAACAAATACAATGAAGGGATCGCATTAACCACTGTTAACCCCTATAGCATTCTTTCTGTGTGCACAAAGTCAATTCAATGAGTTCTACAGCAAAGACTGAAAATTAGGACTGTTGTATTTTTGGATAAGAAGCGCTTCACTAACGCACGCATTTTGCAAGTTTTTTGCTAGATCCTTGGAGTATGTGAGATCTAAGATCTCACAGGCTGGGGAGAGCAATTGTGCAGTCTCCTATTAATCCGGATCTTCAAAAATAGTGATCATCTTGTAGGCCAGGATATTTTCAACATAGGGTTTCTCTGGAAGAAATCAGATCCTTTCCGGTATTGCACATTGATCACAGTATTTAGTAATGGTTCTTGTAGTGTGTAAAGATTTTCCATGTGAGATTCTGATCATAAAACCTAACCACAGATGCAGGCGTCATTAAACCGGCTGTTCTCGCCCTCGCTCACACTCTCACCCACCCTCTCACCCACCCTCTCACCCTCACACACCCTTTCCCCATCACACACCATCACACCCCCTCACCCTCACACACCCTCACCCTCACACACCCCCTCACCCTCACACCCCCTCACCCTCACACACCCTCACCCTCACACACACCCTCACCCTCACACCCCCTCACCCTCACACCCGCTCACACACCCTCACACTGCATCACCCTCACACCCCTCACACACCCTCACCTTCACACACACCTTCACACACCCTCACACACGTCACACCCCCTCACACCCCTCACACCCATCATACACCCTCACACCCCTCACACACCCTCACCTTCACCGTGACACACCGTCACACCGTCACACCCTCTCACACCCTCTCACCCTCTCACACACCCTCACACACCCATTCACCCTCACACACCCATTCACCCTCACACACCCTCTCACCCTCACACACCCTCTCACCCTCACACACCCTCTCACCCTCACACAACCTCTCACCTTCACACACCCTCTCACCCTCTCACCCCCTCACCCTCTCACCCCCGAGCCTCTCACCCTCACTCGCCCATTCACCCTCACTCACCCATTCACCCTCACACACCCATTCACCCTCACACACCCATTCACCCTCACACACCCATTCACCCTCACACCCCCATTCATCCTCATACACCCTCTCACCCTAACACACCCTCTCACCCCCCTCACCCTCACACTCCCTCACCCTCACACCCTCACCCACCCTCACTCACCCCCTCACACCCTCACTCACCCTCACACACCCTCCCCTCACTCACCCTCCCCTCACTCACCCTCTCACCCTCACACACCTTCTCACACGCTCAGTCTCATACACCCTCTAAGTCTCACACACCCACACACCCTCAACCTCACACACCCTCACCCACCCTCTCTCACACCCCCTCCCTCTCACACCCCTTCACTCTCACACCCCCTCACTCTCACACCCCCTCACTCTCACACACCCTCACACCCCCTCACCTTCACACACCCTCACATACCGTCACCCCCACTCACCCTCACTCACCCTAACACCCCCTCACACACACACCCTCACCGTCACACCCTCACATACCCTCTCACCCTCACACACCCTCTCCCCCTCACACCCCATCACCCTCACACCCCATCACCCTCACACCCCATCACCCTCACACCCCCTCACCCTCACACCCCCACCCACCCTCACTCACCCTCTCACCCTCACTCACCCTCTCACCCTCACTTACCCTCTCACCGTCACTTACCCTCTCACCCACCCTCTCACCCTCACTCACCCTCACTCACCCTCTCACCCTCACTCACCCTCTTATCCTCACTCACCCTCTTACCCTCACTCACCCTCTCACCCTCTCACCCTCACTCACCCTCACTCACCCTCGATCTGTCTATCGCCCTCACTCTATCTGTCTATCGCCCTCACTCTATCACTCAGCATCACTCGTCCTCACCACAACATCACTCAGCGCCAACACAGCATCAATCTGTGCAACCATTCAACAACTGGTTCACTTCAAATATGTTCTCTCAATGTTTCAAACTTTATTACAAATGTCACAAAAAGATGTTAATATTTCACTTCTGTTCTTGGATTTTCGCCACAATAAAATACACTGAACATAATCTTCACAAAAGTTATTTACAAAGGTTTAAGCTATTGCCATTATAAATTATAATAACTTTTATTTGAGTATTAATTATTTAAAAAATTAAAAGCCATTGTTATTTGTAATATCAATACTTCTAAGTCACGTAAATACAACACATATTGCATTACAAATGCTATAGGTGTCACATTTGCAAAAGTTAAAACTATTGGCATTGTAAATGACAAAGCTATTAATTTCGCTATTTTCAAACCCAACACATAAATAAAAAATGTGTCATTTACAATACCAATAGCTCAAACTTTCCTAATGCGAGACCTATTGCATTGCAAATGCTTGTATTTTTTTACTTCTAATCCTTCATTTGTGTGTGTGTGTGGGGCGCTGTGTGTGTGGGGCTGTGTGGGGGGCTCTCTGTGTGTTGGGCTCTCTGTGTGTGTGGGGGGCTCTGTGTGTGTGTGTGTCGGGGCTCTGTGTGTGTGTGGGGGGGGCTCTCTCTGTGTGTCTGGCTCTCTCTGTGTGAGTGTGTGTGTGAGGCTCTCTGTGTGTGGGTGGGGGGGCTCTGTGTGTGTGTATGGGGCTCTCTGTGTGTGGGTGGGGGGGGGCTCTGTGTGTGTGGGGCTGTGTGTGTGTGGGGGGCTTTCTGTGTGTGTGGGGCTTTGTGTCCGCGAATACTTCTACTACTCTCTAATGCTCACCTATTGCCATTGTAAATGACAATACCATTTATTTATGTTTTAAAAAAAAGAAAATGAAAAAAGAATGTCATGAGCAATGCCAATAGCGCTACCTTTAATAATGCAGAGACCATTGCATTGTAAATGCTTGTTAGGTAGAGCTACTGCCTTCCATGAGGTGCACTACCATACAGAGCCCTTAAAGGATGATTTATTTTTCGAAATTTGAAACACTCTCGCAGGACACATCACATCTCCCAATACTTGCCCATGGTTCAGGGCATTCTCTGCCACACCCAGGGCCGAAGCCACGGGGGGCATTTGAGGACCGAGCCAACCCAAATTAATCTTTGGTACCCCCAAATGACAGAGGCAGCTAGCACAGTATAGAGTTTAGAGTATAGAGCTGCAGGAGTTCAGATGGTAACTGGGCAATAAAAATGCCTTTATGTTTGTTTTTATCTTATTACATTTTCTGTGTGTTCCGATACAGCAGGGGTCTTCAAACTGTGGGGCGCGACCCCCAGGGGGGCCGTGGAGCGGTGCAAAGGGGGTCGCGCCTTCACAGTGTCACTTCTGCCCTGGCCTCCAGGGCTTCAGCCCCCCCCCTCCTCCTCCCCCATCCTGTTTCTCAGCCCGGGCTGCTGCAGTGCAGCTCGTGCTCCTGGGGCCTCTGGGCAGTGTCTGGAGTCTTATCTCCGGCCCGAGTTTTTCACAGGTCTTTAAAGACCATTAACATATTTACATGCCTTTGTTAACTGATTACCAAAGCTTAGTTTTTCAATGGTTCGAGTACCCCCTGGGCCCCCACTCTGCCTATTCCTTACATTTGTATTTTTACACTTACTGCTGTAGTGTGAGAATGCATTTAATGAAAAGAAATATAAAGTTGGGTTGCCAAAAGAAACATGCCTGCTATGTGTTTAAAGATCCTGCAGAGACCTGCTCTTGACACTAAATTGAGTTATAAGTAAAAAACGATGTATTAATTAGTGATGTGACTTTTCTGTCTTTATTCTCTTTAATTATTAGTCATGGATCATTGAGGCATACCTAGAACACAATTAAAAGTGCTTTCTATTTATATTTGCTGTTCTAAGTATTTACAGATAAGTGCAAAAAATACAGCTGTAGGTGACTGCTTATTTCTGGGCCATCAAAATAAGGAGCTGGTAACCCTAATCATTAGACTGGAAGTTTGTTGCAGGATCAGCACATTATTTATTTCCTCCACCCTCGAACCCTGATTAATGCCATTATAGCAATAGTTTAACTTATATCTGAAACCCTACGCTTCAAGTTTCTGGGAATGCACCCTGCTTTCCAGCAACTCACTTCCCATTCTTGCCTTCACTTTCACGTTCACCCTGCACTCCCAGCGATCAAAATGCACTCATACTGATCACAATGCACTCACACTATTCAACTGCTCACCCTGCACTCACACTGATCACCATGCACTAACACTGATCACCATACACTCACACTGATCACCATGCACTCTCAACATTCACCCGCTCACTCTGCACTAAAAATTTGCTTGCATTGTTCACTCTGTACCTCACCCTGCAGTCACACGAGCACACTTCTCACTCTGCACTCATGTCACACTCCACTCACCTGTCCCCCCCTTACTGCTCAATCTGTAGCTCACTCAAACAAGGCCATCACTAACCATGCACTAATTCGTCCCACTCTGCACTTACAGCAGAACCCAACTTCATATGGTCACCTCACTCACCCTGCAGTCACTCCTTTTACCCTACTCTCACACTGTTGCATTGCTCACCGTGCAGTCACATGGGCACTCTTGTCACCCACACAGTGCAGAAAGTTAAAGTGCCTGGTACAAAGAAGATGCATCATGCACATCACAGAACTGAGTGTGAGTAAACTATGAGTACCGCTATAAAAAAATGTCAGACAGGTGCTTTAGAGAGATGAGGTGTATTGTTGGTGAATGGTAGTGAGGGAATTCATGGAGAAGGTGGAAAGACTGTTGCACCGTGTGCGACCAGTGCTTGGACAAGCCCTGGCTGGGAGTGTTAACCCCCCCACCCCCGAAGTTCGGGTCTATTGGATCCCCAGTTTCTGCCTATTATTTACATTTGTAGTGCGCTACTGTTACCAAAAGGTGTCCTTGGGCCAATAACCATCGGCATGCAATGTCAGAGCGGGATCTGGGGTTGGGAGAGGAGAGAAGAGAGGGATGGAAGGAAGGGGGTGAGAGGAAAGGGGCATGGGTAAACTGCTTAACTCTGCACAAGACCACCACGGTTTGAATGCACCCTTGCTGCTCCCGGACATGGCCAGGTGAGCTTCTAATGTGGCATTGCATATTCCTGCGGATTGGGAGGCCCTTCACAGAGGTTGACTAGATCTTTCAGATGTTAATTGGTGTATTTTGGTTATAAACTGGTACTGATGGGGAGAGATCTTTCCTCAGTATTACAGTGTTTAAAAATATTCTAAATAATAAAGCAATGCTACCCCAAAATACGCATCACAGAACATTATTTACATTTTTTACTCACACAATTTAGTGAAGCCTGTCGCATAATTTGGTCCTCACCTTCCTCATAGCCTAGAGGTTTAGAAATTTTTGTCAGGAGGGGGTTCTTACGCTTGAAAATGTTGACAGGGGGGTCTCGGCATCCAAAAGTTTGAAGACCTCTGCGATACAGGTTAAATGTCCGGCTTTGTCTTCTGACAAATTGTTGTCTATTCTTTTAAGTGAAGATGTTGTTACTTTTTTTTTTGACTGCTAAATGAGTGGATTTTGTAAAGTGAACTATGTGAAGATCTTAATGGGGTACAGACAGAACCACTAGAATTATAAGGTGGGGGCTAAATTATGCTGCAATGCTGACTAAAGTGGGCGGCAAGAAAGCACAAATTGTGGGGCTTATTGCAGCACTTTTGGTATAGTCTCACTCTAATATATTGTCATTTCTACGTTTGGCGCTGTTGGGCAAAGGTCTCACTTCATTAATACCAGTTCCACATTCAAATACAGATATAAGTAACTGAAAGGTGACCAGACAACCTTTGAGAAGTGACTTCCACTTTGCCTCAGCATGTGTTGCAGCATTTCTGGTAATCTCTGATATGTTTGAGTTCGAAACAAAATTTGTTTTGTTAAAATCTGCAGATTATACAGCAGAAGATGGATTTTGTGGCAAATGCAGCAAATGTATAACTATGCAGAAAATGCCACAGAATCACATAGGGGTAGATGTATCAACATTCCCATTTGCAATTTCCTAAATAGCAATTTTTAAGGAATCACTATTTAGAAATCGCAAATGGGATGTATGTAAAAAATCGCTATTTTTTAGCGATTTCTTAATCTTCCTTATTTGTGAATTCGCAATTTGCGAATTCGCAAATTTTATTTTATTTTATTTAGAAAGTTTTATATAGCGCGGACAAGATCCTTGCGGATATCAGAGCGCTTTACAAGAGAAGTACCTGGGGGAGCATAGACAGACAGGTGGAACAATAGGTCACATAGTATGAGACAGCATTCGATGTCCAGTGCCCTCCTCCGCCGTGTAGCGGGGGACCTCTTCCAGCCCTCCGAAGTCGTCGAGCTGTCGGGACTAGGCTCCTGGAATTTCAGCTGCCCCTGTGATGTGCAATTCATAACAGTACTGAAAGGTTGAGTGAGAGAGTTCGGGCGGGGAGGTGTAGTTGAGTGAGGTGTTGCAAGGGCGTCAAGGGGGGCATATGCTGCGTCTAAGAGTGGGGATTGGCGCTAGGCTTGTGACGTGTTAAGTGAGTGAGTCAACCAGAGGGTAGGGGATAGGTTTGGAGGGGAGGTGGGTGAGGGGTGAAAGGGGTGTGCGGCGAGGGGTCATCGTGGGGTAGATGGAGGAGGTGGGGGCGGCCGACCGAGGAGAATGGCTGACCAGGGAGTTCGTATGCAGGTGCATAGGTATGCATAGATAGCCAGGTAAGTCAATAGTACAGGTAAAGCACATAGTCGTAGGGAACGTGCAGAATAATACAGGTTGGTGCAGAGACTTTACGGATAACGTTAATAGGTCAAGTGTATTTGGCCATGAGAATAGCTTTTACTTCTTTCTTAAAAAGTGCGATGGAGGAGATGAGTCTGGTTTCGGGAGGGAGTGTGTTCCAGATCCTGGGTGCCATTCCTGAGAAAGAGCGTTTGCAGCTTACAAAAGAACAAAGTATATGAGGTACAGACAGTGCATAATAGGGATAGAAGTGAGATGGGTGCAGCTTACAAATTATACAGTATGCAAATAAGAATGTACTACTATAGATATACTGGAGTAAAATATTAAGGATATACCGAAGCCAATATAGGTGCAAACATAAGGCTACAGTAGACACATATGACTCTAGTGAGCAACCGGTGAAATATGAGGTCACGCTCTGTGCACTACCGGTGGGGAAGACGTGAAAATGGGTGCGGGTTACACAAAATGTATAAAATACCGTGAGAAATATAATACTGCAATGAAAGGCAGACACTTAATCATGCGAAGAATTACATACCATGAGAATATAATACTGCAATAAAAGGCAGACACTTAATCACACGAAGATTTAGATACAGAGCTATGTACAGTCTGTGGTGAGTGGGATTGGTATAACAAGGCCAGTTCTTAGGTTATGTTCAGATGGCCGCCCGAGAAGCACATACAGAAACAAGCGTCCTTTGTAGAAGTCCTTTGTCTGTTGTTGAAGACTTTAAGAGAGTTAGGTTTCCCTTTCTACTCTATGGCAGGTCGGGTTAGTCCATCATCTGTGTTAGTTGGTGGGGAGGAGAAGGTACAGCTCCAGTGTTGCAAGGAGGAGAGGAGCGCGTCTTATCTCTATTTTGGTGACTCCTGTGCTCATTGGTATGTAGCCTCATGGTCATCTGGTGGGCAGTGGAGGCGATTTATGGCTCTTCTTTATGGCCCCTGCCATTTTAGTTAGTGGAGAGTGCAGGGATCGCTTTGTCCACAGAAACAATTCTGCATGCCCGTACCACTGTGGTAGTACATTCAGAGCAATCCCAGAGGTTATTTGCTTGCATAACGCTTCAGGGGCCTCATGTACATCTGCTCACCATGTTGCAATTGTGTTAATCAGGACGGGCGATTCACCAACTCGCCTGTGCAGACGCGGCATTTGGGAGCTTATACTTATATGTCGATTATTGGGGGGGGGGGGGCGGCAGAGCATCTGACTAAGAAACGGTGTGAGCAATGATCTACAATATCACAGCGAGACTCACGGGGGTAGGGTTGCCCTCTCTCAGCTGCACTCGTTCAGACCACTCTCCCCCCCCCCCCCATCTGCAAAGTTACATCCCAGATCGCGGCTCCACGTTATCTCAGGGAGTGGAGTGGGGGGGGGGCGCAGAGCTCAGCTTGTAGAGTGGGGGGGACACAGAGCTCACCTTGGCCACAGTGCGCTTGCTTTCTCTGGAGTCGCCGAGTTGTGTAGTTTCCGTCCCGGAGCCCTGGAGCCCCTTTACAGCAGTCAGGCAGGAGCTCAGCGAGCAGAACAGCCCGTGGGGCCCCGGGGGTCACAGCGGTGATTGCAGCTCGCCTTGGCCACAGTGCGCTTGCTTCCCCTGGTGTCGCCGCGTTGTGTAGGATCCGAGCCGGAGCCCTGGGGCCCCGGAGCAGCAGTCAGGCAAGAGCTCAGCGAGCAGGACAGCACAGCTCCCGACGGGGCACCGGGGGTCTCGGTGGTGATTGTAGGCACGCAGGAACACTCCGCAGTGGGGTTCCCGTCATCCGTCCGGCCAGCATTGATCCCGGTCAGGCTCCAATTCCACGATGACCGGCGCCAGCGATAATGATTGCAGGCGGGTCCGGCACCATAAGGAAATAAGGCAAATAAGGAATAATTTCCCATTCATTCCTATGGGCCAGGAGGCCCATAGGAATGATAGTGAAATACATCTCAATTTGCGATTCGCAATTTGCTATGCGCAAAATGAGAATAATTTCAAGGGTGCAGGGGTGTCTCAAGGACACCCTGCTGCACCCCTGAAATTAACATGTATGTGTGCATATGGCGCACATACATGCCCTATGGGCATGTATGTGCGTCACATGCCACCTTCAAAATTGCCAAATTGTGCATTTTTAAAAGAATTCGCAACTTATCATCAACTACATGTTGGTGGTAATTTGCGATTTCTTAACCAAAATTCGTAATTAGAAAATGCTACATACATAGCATTGAAGGAATCGCAAAATTGCGATTCCTTAAATGCTATAGCAAAATACGGAATCGCGAATTTTTGCAATTCCTTATTTTGGGATTTTTTGATGCATGCCAAAACATGCAAAAAGACCGTTTGCGATTCGGAAACGCCGGAATTCTGCGAATTCCGGCCTTTTGCGAATCCCAAATGGCTTGATACTTCTAGGCCATAGTCCCTGCAGCTTTGTGTAAAGGGAGAGCAAAATGAAGTACTGCATGATGTCAAATTGTTTCTAATTCACACAAAAATAAAATACCTGTAAATGAACTGTAGAAATATATCAACATTTAGCAGCAGTTATAAAAGCACAAAAGAAGCACATTTTAAAAAATTATTTTGAAGTGTGATGGAAACAAAGATTTTAATACGCTCAAAACAAATTTTGGCGAGGCACAAATGAAATTATAAATATTGTATTGTATTTGTATAGTGATTACTACCCCTATGTGTGGCACTGAAGCTACATAGGCAGCAAACTATGTCCCATATGGTGATGTGTGATTGGAAGAGTGTTGTCTTTGTTTTGTGATCCTATGTGGAAAGTAATTCCATGTCCTGCATGTGGTTATGGTGTTATGGGACCCAGCTTGTGGAAGTGTGGTGGATGATGAGACATAGACATGCCGTTTATGATTTTTCAGTACACTGGCAGCTTTGAACAGCTCTGCAGGTCTCTTTATGGCTATATGATTATAGTCTGCTAGCTAGTTACTGCTCTGTTCAATTAGAACTTTTGAGTCAGATGTACTTACATTGCATGCAACGCAAACAACAAGGCAACTAGTTGCGCTGCATTGCCTGAAAGGGATGCTGCAGAAATGTGCCACATTAACAAAGATAGGGAGCATTTCTGTTGTCTCCTAGTGCCTTGCTCCAATGCAGGCACCCTTGCACCATAGTACAAGGTTGCCTGTATTATGAAAGCCCCTTCCTTAGAGGCATATTCCTCTTTCTATGTGTGCAGCGGAATGCAACACACACAGAAAGAGTAATTAATGAGGAGAATTGTAAATATTTTTTCTTGTGGGACACGTAGCATTTTTGACACATGCGTAGGCTTATTAGCTTTACTGTATCTAGGAATGCACTAAAACTCTAAAGGTGAATTACATGGGAATGCCCATGCTTCACCCATGGAGCGCCTTTCGGCCTTGTGCTACTTTGTATTTACTAAACCATGTAAAGCAGCTTTGCATTGCTTAGTAAATACCAAAAATGACTTTGCGTCAGGGCTGCACCACAAAAGTGACGCAACCACAATGCAACATCTTAGTGAATCTGCCCTTAATGTATAGTTCTGGGCCAGAGCTGGCATTGTTGGAGGCAGAGAAAAGGAGAGATCTGTAGGAATGTGCATTGTTACTATCATCTCTTATCTGAAAGTCATTGGGAGATGAAAGAAGTATATAGATATTTAGGACTTGCTGTCATGGACTAGATTAAAGTCCTCCGATTGACCTGCAGTATGTGACACATCTCTATAGTTAACTCATCTCCGTTCATCTAGTGATGGCTGTTTTTTTTGCGGCACAGTAGTGGTGATAGACAACCCTCATAGCATCAATGCCCTAATTGAATGCAAGAGTGTAAGTTACAGTTGGCTGCTGGCCACTGGGTGTTATGGCATTAGTAGTAGTGTGGGCCATAAATGTCATGTATGACCGTAAATAATTATATAATACCTTGATAAAGCATAGGTCAGCTCTTTTTAACTGATCTGCTTATCAAAAGTAGTTTTGCTGATTGGGTTGTTTCCAACCTGTGGATTGTAAGCTAAAGATTGAACTTGAGGGTGCGACTGTCTTTCTTGATTCTGTGGCTGGGATGTGGGTGGTGTAGTTGGGTATACAACTGTTACAACGAAGTTTTTACAACGCACTACCATTACAACACAGGCATTACCACGCATACCATTACAACGCATTGCGCTGGGGGGCGCTCTAGGATAGGGAATAAGTATAATTTTATATCCAACACCTTCCCTAGTGTCCACGGGGACTGGAGTTGGAATATAAAATTATACTTACCACTATCCAGCACCTCTAAGCGCTATGCGTTGTAATGGTATTCGTTGTAAATACCGCGTTGTAATGGTATGCATGGTAAAAGTATGCGTTGTAACGTCATACATCCGTGTAGTTGTCTTGGAAATATTCAGGTTTTCAACTGTTGTCTGAAGTGTATAAACTCCTTGATGCCTTGAATGCTGGCCGGTAGTGAGCTCCAGCGCTTGGCAGCGTGTACTGAGATTATGGCCGGGATGCCCGCCACCCCCTCCCAACACAATCCCCAAGGATGGGAGAAGTCGGACACAAGTTTGAACTTTTGGAAGGCGGGAGGGAGTCACCCTCCCGGCCGTACTTATTAAAATATGAAACAAAATTTAAAACATAAAATAAAAGTTTCATAATTATGTACAATTTTACATTTATTACATTTCGATGAAGACATGTTCTTTGGCTAACCTTAACAGATCTCTAATACAAAGGTTTCCTAGCTGAGTCTAACATCCTGCAAATGCATACATTCTAAATTAAAATTGTACATCCTAGCATTAAGGGCCAACGGCAAGGTCTTAACCGGTGTCAGATCCCTACTACCAAAACTCTCGCCCTCACGGTGTGAGTGGCGCATGCGCAGAGGACTCTACCCTCATTGCCAACTGTAACTTCCCTTGTCGTGGTGGGGGCCCCCTTTCCACTCGACGCCATCTTAAAGGTCGTCCGAGTTCCCGTGTGAGGTATCTGTAGGAAGGACAGCGTGGACCCCCCCCCATCCCCACACTCTCTATCCGCCGTCGCGGATATCCGGCCCCCGGGAAATTAGTAGGAGGGGCATCTAGCCTCCTCCCCCCCTGGGAGGGGCCTATGGCCGTCTCCCCCTAGGCGACCCATCCTTAGTGGGTGCCGCCTCCCCGTGGGAGGGGCCAATGGCCGCCTCCCCCCGGGCGCTCCCATCCATTCTGGGTGGCGCCCCCCTCTAGGGACCTTGAAATTACTGCTCACCGATCATGACCTTACCGCCACAGGCCGGATAGTTGACCGACTATCCGGCCCCCCCTACTCCTCCTAAAGGTCATGCTTCCTCAAACCCCCTAGCCATGCTATGAAGTCTCCTATGAGTAAATCATTCCCCTCCCTGGACAGGTGAACCCCATCATTTAGATACATGAGATCACCCCGAATACACCCGTGAGGATTGCTATGCAACGCGAAGAGCGAAACAATTTTCCAATTTTATTGTTAACCCTTTTCACCGAATGGTTCAGTGCTGACACCGAAAGGCCCCCCCGCCATACCTTCCTGGGAATCATGTGGGACCAGGCAATCATGCACCCCAGGATTCTTTTAGCCAACCAGCTAACAGCAGACAAAATTTGTTCAAACAACACTCGTCTACCCAGTGTCACCAAGTCATTGCCCCCCAGGTGTACTATGACTACAGATGGCGGTGACCTTTGCCGCCCTAAGAGACCCTCAAAAAAAGGTTCGAACTGGTCAAAACAGAGCCCGCCCTTCCCATGGAAGGCCACTCTGTACCCGTATTCCCCAGCTGCGTGAGTCGCGTCACCTGCTTTGAATACGTCCCCGGCGCGCCTCACATATGAGTGGCCCACGACCCATACCACTCTCTCTCCAGACGGTGGTCTTTGACCACTGGTCTCCTGGTGCTGGGCCGACTGCAAATTCCGCCCCGCGTGACAGGCTCGCGAAACTGTAATTCAAACAAAAGACAAGAAGCGTGAGTGCATGTCAATTGACTTTACAACATGTGCAATCGCACATACCTTTTGAAGCAATTCGAGGACCATCGTCCCAACTATTTCACTTCCTCCGCACTCTGACCCCTGGCTGTAGCCTCAGTAGCAGCCCCTATCCTAAAGGAGTGGGTCCCAAAATCGCACAGGTCCATGCCCGCAGCAGCGATCGTCAGTGCTAGCACCCTCTGGAACTGAAACCTCGTCAGTGGGCATGCCGTTCTTGTGCCTTAGCAAACTCCCCCCCCCATGTAGCCGCCCTTAGTGCCAAGTATTCCTCTATACACTTTATCGGGCACGTGGGGGACCCTCGCGCGCGCTGCACGACAACACTATTTCCCATAGCCCCCTGGTCGGTCTTGGACCTGGCCATCGAGACCACCATCGAATCACCCCTAATTTGGACGTGATCCCTGCACAAACCTCCCGCAACATCTTTCTTATTTCTTGCGACCAGTTCGCTCACCCGCATAGCCCCATGGAATGCTAATGCGAAGGCTGCCCGGAACAGAACTGCTTCGAAATGGGAGGAGCACGTCTCGTCTAGTTTCGCTACAAGTAGAGACAACCTGTCTAAGCCAATCGGGCGCCTCGCATCTTGCTTGCGACCCTCGAGGCGCTGCCAGCCGCGAAGGGCCTTCTTAACCAAGAAGGAACCCCTTGGGTCTTTTATGCCATGCACCTGCACCATGAATGAAATGGCCGCCCTATGCCTATTGGCCGTTGCCGCTGATCGGCCTTCTCTGTGCAGCGCTACCAAGAACCCCAGGAAAGATTCCTCCTGACCCCAGCTCTGACTCCCTGTCGGACCCAAAAATGTGCAATAGGAACGAAACGCTCCTTCGTATGCCTTCCTTGTCCTGGGGGCTAAGCTTGCTGCCACGAGGTCTTGTAATCCGGGGCACGGATTAGCCATAGTGCTTCGGGGAATGGTGCCGCCACTAGGTCCGCTGTAGATAGATAACCCCTGAACGCCTGCATATGTGAACGAGAGAGTGCATCAGCTGCATGATTCAGTACGCCTGGCACATGTTTCGCCCTGAACTGTACATTTAGTCTCAGGCAGAGCAGCACCACTTCTTTCAACAATCTCAAGATCCATTTGCAGCGTGCTGCCTGTTGGTTAATGCATTCGACAACAGTCATATTATCAGACCAAAACACCACTGAGCGGTCCCTGAAGTCGTCTGGCCATGCCATCAGAGCCACCCAAATGGGGAATAACTCCAAGAACCCAATGTTACCTGTGAGACCGCTGGAGTGCCACCACGTCGGCCATGTTTGTGCCGACCACCGATTACCAAAGATGGCGCCAAATCCCACGCTCCCCGCTGAGTCAGTCCACAGACCTAGTTCATCTGAAGACGCTGGCGGCTTGTTCCACACGACTCGACCGTTGAAGTCCGCCAGATATGCCAACCAAATGCGCATATCCTGGCGAACCTCTGCCGACAGTCTCGTACTGTGGTGCCCCTCTTTGAGACCAACCATAGCTTGTGCAATAGAGCGTGAGAAGGGGCGGGCCATTGGTATCACCCTCAAAGCAAAGTTAAGCTGACCCACTGTTTGTTGAAACTGGTGCTGGGTCACTTTCTCCTTGCCCAGGCATTGCGTCAAGGAAGCCCTAAAAAGGCCCCCTTTTCCATCGGTAAACGGAAACATCCCTCCACAGAATCGAGCTCAATTCCCAGAAACTCCAGTGAAGTAGATGGTCCAACCGTCTTACCTGGTGCCAATGGGACTCCAAACTCCCTCATGAGGATGCAGAAGTCGTGCAGCGCCTGCGCACATTTCGTATCGCCGGCTGCTCCCAAGAACAGGAAGTCATCAAGATAGTGCATCACATGTCTATGCCCTGTGACCTCGGTGAATGCCCACTCTAAAAAACAACTGAACATTTCAAAATAGGCACAAGAAATGGAGCAACCCATAGGCATGCATTTATCCATGTAATAACTGCCTTGAAATGCAAAACCTAGCAAGCGCTGATCCTGTGGGTGTACCGGGAGCAACCGGAACGCCGATTCGATATCTGATTTCGCCATCAGCGCCCCTGGGCCCAGGCGATTTAAAATGGCCACGGCATCATCGAACGATGAATACTGCACTGAACAGACTTCCGGGCCTATGGCCTCGTTCACCGAGGAACCCCTTGGAGCAGACAGGTTATGAATAAGTCTAAACTCCCCTGGGTCTTTCTTCGGGACAACCCCTAACGGGGAACAGATGAACTCCGCCACCAGTGGGCGATGAAAAGGCCCTGCCACTCGCCCTAAGCTGACTTCTTTTGCAATTTTCTTCTCTGCCACGCTTGGGTTGTGCAGTACCGATAACTGGTTTTTACAAAAGGAGTCCCCTCGAAAATCCCCCGCCGGGATGTGGAAGCCATGTAAGAATCCCTTCCTCAACACCCCAGCGGATACATGATCAGGGTATTTGTTCAACCAAGGAGTCATAGCCATGATATCAACGGGTGTAGGCAATCGGTCACAACATTCTACCTCACTCCTGCTTAGACCCACCTTTTCCTCCCATCCTGGTATTTTTAGATCTAAATGTACTCTCCGGGTGTGAGGAATTCCCACAGCCCGCACACACATGTTTGAACCTACATGTTCCCTGCGGTCTGTTACAGTTGCCTCGATTGAAACCCCAACAAACCCCATGCTTGCCGCCATTTCCGCCGGTCTTAGGCTGGTAATCCCCACCGGCGCCTGCTCGAAAGGGCACCGCGGGCTTTTGGCGGATGACCCCTGACCCACTCCCGCCTGGCGAGGACGTACCTGCCGCCCCTGGCAGGAGCTGTTTGTGCCATGACACCGAGTCCAGCCAATCCCAAGTCAAAGTAGCATCGTATTCTTTCGCTTTCCGGAATTTCATGTCATAACCTTTCCATTCCTCCCCCTCATACATTGAATAAAAATCCATAATACGATTTTGATAGCAAGTTAACTCAGTCATCAGCTCGGGTTTACGTTCCCCCATAACTGCAGTAAATATAGAAAAGGCCTTAACCCAGTTCGTTACTGTCTCATCCACCCTGAATTCCGCCATCTTGGCGCGCCAGACGCTCGGGTGCCACAAATCCTTCTGGGTTTTAGCATATTCCATCTCGCAATGGTCAGTTAATAATGAAAACATGTTAACATATTTGTCTCCCCATATTAACTCTTTCGTGGCCATAGGGATGTGCTGTGTAAGCATGGGCGGAAAATCCGTTACGCTCGCGGATTTTGCGGATTTTCGGGAAATCCGCAATCCGCGAGATTTGCGGATTTCCCGCAAAATCCGCAAATTCGCACGCAGCGGATTTTTTTGGCGGCGCGCGGCGTTGGTGATACAATTTTTGCGGCGCGCGGCGTTTATCATCGTTTGCCGAGTTGTTATTTTCGATAGTTTGCGAGTGCTGCGCCATTTTGGATCTTGCTGTGTGATCCCGCGGGAATTGGCGAGCGCGATTACGTCATCGCGGCTTGCCAGCGATAGTTTGTCAACGCGAGTACGGCGAGATCACGTCTCGCGGTACTTCGCAATTGCGAGATTTGAGATGCGGCGAGCGAAAATATAAATTTGCAATTCTGCACAAGAAATCCACCAGCAAGCAGCATAATCCTTCTAGAAATGATGATTTTTATGTGAATAACTCCTTAGTTTGACATTTGCCTGCACTTTTTTAGCGAGGAGTCCATTTTGGGGAGGGGGGCAGGGGGGTGGGAGGAAGGAAGTGCCCCACAGTCTTCAACTTCCTGTTCCTGTTCAGCAGGCTCCTCCCAGTGCTTTGTCCATCTCCTGGTCACTTTTCATTTGGATGTGGAGCTGGAAGGATTACTTTTTGTGGATGCTGCTGGATCTTTGGATTTGAGGCCTTTTTGACTTTCTTTGGATCACTGTTGGATTAGAAATTTTACAAGTAAGTTTGTTTGGGGCATTACAGTTGCTGCAACTAAAATTTTGGAATTTTCGATTTTTGGGCTGTTTTGGGGCCTTTTGCCCAGGGGTACTCAGTGGTGGGTGGACTGAGTCTTTCTGTGGGTTGTCTTGAACTTAAACATCATGGAGGCCATAGATGAATTGGGATTGTGCTGATTTTTCTGTGTTTTTCGATTTTTGACCTGTTGTTGGGGCCTTGACCAGGGGTAGTGAGTGGTGCATGGGCCTAGTCTTTCTGTGGGCTGTCTTGAACTTAAACATCATGGAGGGCATAGATGGAATGGGATTGTGCTGATTTTTCTGTGTTTTTCGATTTTTGACCTGTTGTTGGGGCCTTGACCAGGGGTAGTGAGTGGTGCATGGGCCTAGTCTTTCTGTGGGGTGTCTTGAATTTAAACATCATGGAGGGCATGGATGGAATGGGATTGTGCTGATTTTGCAGTGTTTTTCGATTTTTGGGGGTGTTCATGGGGAGGGACATGCCATGTGGCTGGTGGCCATTTTGAGTGCAGCTACAGGCCCTGGCCATGTGCTGGCAGGCAAGTGGCCATTTTGAATGCAGGCTTTCTTGTTAGGCCTCCAACCATTTTGCCTACTTTTCAACCTTTATTTATGCCCAGGGGTAGTGAGTCTTGCATGGGCCTAGTCTTTCTGTGGGTTGTCTTGAATTTAAACATCATGGAGGCCATGGATTGAATGGGATTGTGCTGATTTTGCAGTGTTTTTCGATTTTTGGGGGTGTTCATGGGGAGGGACATGCCATGTGGCTGGTGGCCATTTTGAGTGCAGCTACAGGCCCTGGCCATGTGCTGGCAGGCAAGTGGCCATTTTGAATGCAGGCTTTGTTGTTAGGCCTCCAACCATTTTGCCTACTTTTCAACCTTTATTTATGCCCAGGGGTAGTGAGTCTTGCATGGGCCTAGTCTTTCTGTGGGTTGTCTTGAATTTAAACATCATGGAGGCCATGGATGGAATGGAATTGTGCAGATTTTTCAGTGATTTTCGTTTTTTGGACCTGTACTTGTGGCCTTTTCACCAGGGGTATTTGAGTCTAGCATGGGCCTAGTCTTTATGTGGGCTGTCTTGAATTTAAACATCATGGAGGCCATGGATGGAATGGGATTGTGCTGATTTTGCAGTATTTTTCGATTTTTGGGGGTGTTCATGGGGAGGGACATGCCATGTGGCTGGTGGCCATTTTGAGTGCAGCTACAGGCACTGGCCATGTGCTGGCAGGCAAGTGGCCATTTTGAATGCAGGCTTTGTTGTTAGGCCTCCAACCATTTTGCCTACTTTTCAACCTTTATTTATGCCCAGGGGTAGTGAGTCTTGCATGGGCCTAGTCTTTCTGTGGGTTGTCTTGAATTTAAACATCATGGAGGCCATGGATTGAATGGGATTGTGCTGATTTTGCAGTGTTTTTCGATTTTTGGGGGTGTTCATGGGGAGGGACATGCCATGTGGCTGGTGGCTATTTTGAGTGCAGCTACAGGCCCTGGCCATGTGCTGGCAGGCAAGTGGCCATTTTGAATGCAGGCTTTGTTGTTAGGCCTCCAACCATTTTGCCTACTTTTCAACCTTTATTTATGCCCAGGGGTAGTGAGTCTTGCATGGGCCTAGTCTTTCTGTGGGTTGTCTTGAATTTAAACATCATGGAGGCCATGGATGGAATGGGATTGTGCAGATTTTTCAGTGATTTTTGTTTTTTGGGCCTGTACTTGTGGCCTTTTCACCAGGGGTATTTGAGTCTAGCATGGGCCTAGTCTTTCTGTGGGCTGTCTTGAATTTAAACATCATGGAGGCCATGGATGGAATGGGATTGTGCTGATTTTGCAGTGTTTTTCGATTTTTGGGGGTGTTCATGGGGAGGGACATGCCATGTGGCTGGTGGCCATTTTGAGTGCAGCTACAGGCACTGGCCATGTGCTGGCAGGCAAGTGGCCATTTTGAATGCAGGCTTTGTTGTTAGGCCTCCAACCATTTTGCCTACTTTTCAACCTTTATTTATGCCCAGGGGTAGTGAGTCTTGCATGGGCCTAGTCTTTCTGTGGGTTGTCTTGAATTTAAACATCATGGAGGCCATGGATTGAATGGGATTGTGCTGATTTTGCAGTGTTTTTCGATTTTTGGGGGTGTTCATGGGGAGGGACATGCCATGTGGCTGGTGGCCATTTTGAGTGCAGCTACAGGCCCTGGCCATGTGCTGGCAGGCAAGTGGCCATTTTGAATGCAGGCTTTGTTGTTAGGCCTCCAACCATTTTGCCTACTTTTCAACCTTTATTTATGCCCAGGGGTAGTGAGTCTTGCATGGGCCTAGTCTTTCTGTGGGTTGTCTTGAATTTAAACATCATGGAGGCCATGGATGGAATGGGACTGTGCAGATTTTTCTGTGATTTTCGTTTTTTGGGCCTGTACTTGTGGCCTTTTCACCAGGGGTATTTGAGTCTAGCATGGGCCTAGTCTTTCTGTGGGCTGTCTTGAATTTAAACATCATGGAGGCCATGGATCGAATGGGATTGTGCTGATTTTGCAGTGTTTTTCGATTTTTGGGGGTGTTCATGGGGAGGGACATGCCATGTGGCTGGTGGCCATTTTGAGTGCAGCTACAGGCACTGGCCATGTGCTGGCAGGCAAGTGGCCATTTTGAATGCAGGCTTTGTTGTTAGGCCTCCAACCATTTTGCCTACTTTTCAACCTTTATTTATGCCCAGGGGTAGTGAGTCTTGCATGGGCCTAGTCTTTCTGTGGGTTGTCTTGAATTTAAACATCATAGAGGCCATGGATGGAATGGGATTGTGCTGATTTTGCAGTGTTTTTCGATTTTTGGGGGTGTTCATGGGGAGGGACATGCCATGTGGCTGGTGGCCATTTTGAGTGCAGCTACAGGCACTGGCCATGTGCTGGCAGGCAAGTGGCCATTTTAAATGCAGGCTTTGTTGTTAGGCCTCCAACCATTTTGCCTACTTTTCAACCTTTATTTATGCCCAGGGGTAGTGAGTCTTGCATGGGCCTAGTCTTTCTGTGGGTTGTCTTGAATTTAAACATTATGGAGGGCATGGATGGATTGGGATTGTGCTGATTTTGCAGTGTTTTTCGATTTTTTTGTGCTCTATAACTGAACTGATGTTCCTCTGTCTTCCATTTTTTTTAAGTGCACAAGACTCAAGAGAACCACCAGTGCCAGGAAGAAGTCCTGCAGCGGTGTGTGTGTGCAGCATTACGTCACGCGACGTCACGTCTGGCCTCAGACAACTCTACAATTCGTGCAACTGCGGCCTGCTGTCTGACCTGCTCTGAAGAAGATGGCCCCGCCCCCAAAGAAAGTTCTCCGTAGCTCCTCTAGCAAGAAAGTTGCTAGTAAGGAGCAGAAGAAGCAAGTTACCAAGGAGGCTGGTGTGCCACCCGCCACTTTTTTTGGGAGCAAAAAAAAAAGTACGCCTGCAGCAGCAGGATCTGCTGGGGACCAAGCTGGGAGCAGCACCCCTGCTCCATTGGGTTCAGTGCCTCCACCACCACGCCAACTTAAGTCAAAGCCCTTGAGTGCTTCAGAGGCAGTCAGTGTACTTCTCCAATCACCATCGACCAGTGATGTTGGCTCATCGCAAGAAAGTAGCAGCAATGTCCCTGAATCAACACAGGTTGTTGTAACTCATCTGACAAGTGTTGAACAACCACAGCCGCAACAACACCATGTGCAAGTACACGCCCAAGTACATGTGGAAGGAGAGGCAGCAAAAGGAGATGCGCAAGCAAAGGTGCATGGAGGTTCACAAGTGCCCACAATAGTTGTTCCTCCCGAAGTAGGGGCACATTTGGAAATCGACAATGAAGCCGAGGTATCATTGGAAGCCACTCCTCCTGATGATCATTCATTGTCTTCCACATCCCTAGCAAGGAAAAGATCAAGGGGGGTGTCTACATCTTCTTCAAGCCCACCTCGTTCTGATGCAAGTGATCCGTCTTGGGAACCACAACTGCGGTCTGACAGTGAGGCACACCATGATCTGACACCGGTACCTAAGCGTAAAAGGAAGGTCGTCCAAAAACTCAAACCTATGGAGTGTGATGAGGCTCAACAAGAAGTGACAGATACTGCTGGTGATGAAGCCTCTCACGATGACGACGAGCCAGTCATCACAAAAGTCACTGCAGCCCCACCGGGCATGCAGCAAAGAGACATTTTGACCCTATCCCGAGAAGCTGCTGAGCGTGATGATGATGTCGGCGAGGAGGCAATGGAAATGGAATCATTAGATTTGGAGTTAAGTAGTACACCAAAACCTACCGCTTCCATATTTCTTCGCAAGAAGGTACCCACCTCGTCCTCGACCTCAATTCGTGGTGGTGAAAGTGCAAAACGTACTGAAGTTCGGCAATCCACATCCTCCACTTCATCTGACATTAGCAGCAGGACCACCACCACCAGTATCGCCGCCTCCTCCGGCCCCCGAAGACATTTGAAGTCTCCAGTTTGGGACTTCCTTAGTGTTTGCCCAAAAAAGGAAAACGTAGCCATTTGTAGCCTTTGTAAGCTTCGAGTTAGTCGTGGTAAGCTTGGTTCTAACTATGGTACCGGAGGCCAGAGAGGTCATCTTGAGAGAAGGCACGCTGTCCAATGGTTTCCGCACCTAGAGGCGGTCAAGAAAGCCGGAATTGCACGTAATGAAAACGTTGATTTTTCATCTGCTGATGACGAGGAGGTAGAAGAAGACGATTCAAACACTTCACTTACACCCAGTTCCCATGTCAGCAGCACACCCCATGGGAGCCACACTAAGAGTGTGGGAGAGAGTGAGACATCAATGCGGAAAAGTTCATCAGCGAGCGTAACTGGGTCGAAGAGATCATCATCATCCCGTAAATCATTGGTCCAGGGCAACATTAAAAAGATGTTGTTTACAGAAGCGCAATATGAACGCAACCACCCAATGACCCGCCTGTATAACACTAAGCTGGCTAAAATGCTAGCTCTGGACCTTCTCCCTTTTTCTTTTGTAGAAGGGGTTGGTTTTCTAGAATTAGTGACAGCGCTCTGCCCTAAATGGAAGGTTCCTAGCCGGTTCTATTTTGCCCGAGTTGCGGTTCCAGCACTACATGAAGATGTTCTGAAGGTGATTGGGGCAGCTTTGCAGAAGAGTGCTGTTCACACTATACATCTGACAACAGACATGTGGACCAGTGGCGCAGGCGCTGATTACATGTGCATCACTGCACACTGGGTCTCTTTTTCAGGGGCTAAAGCAAAGCTAAACTCAGGTGTTGACACTAACATTGTTTTTAAAGGTGCTCGGAAACATGCAACACTAGCCATGTTTGGTTTGGAGAAACGTCACACAGCAGAAAACATTTTGGATGTCTTTAACACAAAGGTCCTTAACTGTCTGTCCCCACTAAAACGCAAGGTTGGTTATGTTTCCACGGACAATGACGCCAATATAGTTAAGGCCATGAGGGACGGTTACTATTTCAGAGTGCCGTGTTTGGCGCACTGTATAAACCTGGTTGTCCAAAAATTCTTGGGTAATAAACGCAGTGCAGCGTACAGTGTATTGGAGACCTGCCGAAAAATTTGCAAGCATTTCAGGCATTCTTTTAAGGCCCGGAAGCAGCTGAGGAGCATGCTATATCAATGTCAAATGCCAGTGAAAGCACTCATCCAGGAGGTGGTAACACGTTGGAACTCAACCTTCTACATGCTTGAGCGTCTGTATGAGCAGTATACGAAACTCGATCAATATTTCTTGAAAGAGGGTATAGAGGAGCTGAGGATGGGTGGGCCGCAATGGAACATAGTTGAAAGCCTAACACGCATGCTTCGTCCTTTTGAGGTCTTCACGCGTGCAGTCAGCAAGGAGGACTCTAATTTGGGAAAAGCTATCCCATTGTTGTACATGCTGGAGGACCAACTGAAGGAGGTGTGTTCTGTGTTTGGAAAAGATGACAAAAAGCAAGACTCTTTGCTTCTGGCTGAGCAATTATTAGAGCTCCTACAAGGTGATGAACGTCTTAAAAAGATCCACTCAGAACAGCATTACATTTGTGCTACTATTCTGGATCCACGCTACAAAAAGGCGCTGGCAGGCAGAGCATTCTTTCCTTTTGGTGATGAAGATGTTACAAAGTACAAACGTTGGCTAGCCTTGTCAGCCAAGAAGTTTGAAACAGAACGGCTGGAAATTGAAGGAAATGGCAGTACATCAGCAGGCCATCCCCAGTCAAAACAATCCACTTCTGCACCGGTGGCTGTGGCACAAGTGACCTCTCAGCCGTTAAAGACACCGGCAACCGGATCATCTGCACGAAAGACAACAGAAACATTGGAGGCTGAAGAGGATTGGCTAGCTCTGCGTGGGTTTGGTTCTCAAAAGGTCAGAGGCACAGCAAGAGCTAAGCAAAGTGGAGGAACCTTGGAGGAGGACCTTGAGTCGATGGTGAAGGACTATCTGAATGACTCCACAGAGGTCTATGTTAATTCTGACCCATTGGCGTATTGGCATGGGAAAAAAGAATTGTGGCCACAGCTCACCAACCTGGCTTTAAACTACTTGTCTTGCCCACTCGCAAGTGTGTCTTCTGAACGGGTTTTCAGTGCGGCTGGTGGGATTGTAACTCCCAAACGGAGCCGCCTCTCGCCCAAAAATGTGGAGAGGTTAACAATGATCAAGATGAATCAGCACCTCATACCACCAGATTTCAGAGTACGAGAGAGTGTGCCGGATGAAGAGGAGGTGGCCAGCAACATAGATGAGGGAATTTCTACTCTGTCAGGTGACACTGACCTCACCCTGGCTGAATTCGCAGAGTATGATGACGAAGCCTTATTCCTATTCCTGGACCGTGATACCGACTTCGAGCCCTGAAAATGAGACAACAAATCAATAACTTTCTTTTTCATCCTTATTCACTTTTATTCCTGTGTGTCTGTCTTTCTTTGTTGTGCACAGTTAATATAATTCAAACTTTAATCAGATAATCACAAAAACAAGCCCATCAGCAGAACTGTCTTCACTTGTTTGCTAATTTATTTGAAGGTGCCGCAGTCTGCATTCCTCAGGTTCACAAGTTCAGAAGAACATGCTCCTCTATCCTCCTCCTCCAGACTCCTATTTCCATCAAAGCAGAGGGCTGGTTTACGCCCAATGAAGAAAGACTCAGCACTTGTGGGGGTGTTGTTCTACCTCTTTGCAGGTGAGTTGACGGGTCTGGGGCCATTGCTGGGAAGCACTAAAAGTGGTTTGGACCAAATCCGAGGCGGAAAATTTTTTGTGTTTTTGATGACTTGCTTGCCTTTGAGGTGCTCTTAGGGGGGGTTCCGTCTGTTTGTGGGTGAGTTTCGTGGTCTGGGAGCATTGCTGGGACACTCTAATCTTGATTGCATTTGCTTTTCAGGAAATCCGTCGTGCCAACCCCGACTTATGGCCTAGCTACGCAGCGCGTTTGGACCGAAGGCCCAGAAATATTGCAAGTATGAGATTTTGCTTTTGGCCTGTTTGGGGGTGTTATGCTTCTTGGCGGGTGGGTTGACGGGTCTTGGGGCATTCCTGGGAAGGTCTAATACCGGGTAGAAGTGGTTGGGACAAAATCCAGGCCGATTTTTTTTTTTGGCTATTTCTGACATTTTGCTCTATGTAGCGTTTTCGGGGGCCTGTTTGGGGGGCTTCCTTGTGTTTGTGGGTGAGTTTCGTGGTCTGGGAGCACTGCTGGGACACTCTAATCTTGATTGCATTTGCTTTTCAGGAAATCCGTCGTGCCAACCCCGACTTATGGCCTAGCTACGCAGCGCGTTTGGACCGAAGGCCCAGAAATATTGCAAGTATGAGATTTTGCTTTTGGCCTGTTTGGGGGTGTTATGCTTCTTGGCGGGTGGGTTGCCGGGTCTTGGGGCATTCCTGGGAAGGTCTAATACCGGGTAGAAGTGGTTGGGACAAAATCCAGGCCGATTTTTTTTTGTGGCTATTTCTGACATTTTGCTCTATGTAGCGTTTTCGGGGGCCTGTTTGGGGGGCTTCCTGGTGTTTGTGGGTGAGTTTCGTGGTCTGGGAGCACTGCTGGGACACTCTAATCTTGATTGCATTTGCTTTTCAGGAAATCCGTCGTGCCAACCCCGACTTATTGCCTAGCTACGCAGCGCGTTTGGACCGAAGGCCCAGAAATATTGCAAGTATGAGATTTTGCTTTTGGCCTGTTTGGGGGTGTTATGCTTCTTGGCGGGTGGGTTGTGACGGGTCTTGGGGCATTCCTGGGAAGGTCTAATACCGGGTAGAAGTGGTTGGGACAAAATCCGCGCGGAAAAGCCTTTAGTTTTGGCACTTTTTGTAACTTAGGGTTCGTTAGGGTTAGCCCTAGCAGCAGGATTGCATGTGTTTCGGGGTGTTCTAGATTTTTCCAACTGAGTTCTGGGGTCTTAGAGCACTCGTGAGAATGTGTAATTTTGGTTGCAAGTCATTTGAAGAAAATCCATGGTGGGAAAGGGGGGATTTGGCATAGTTAAAGAAAGCCTTTGCCACTATTCTTAACTTAGGGTTCGTTAGGGTTAGCAGTATTTCTATTGCATGTGTTTGAGTGGGGGGGATTTCGAGTCTTGGAGCGATGCTGGCTATGGCTACTTTTGCTTGGTTGCTTGCAAGTGGTTTGAATGCAATCCACGGTGGGTAATGGGTAATTAGGAAGGGGGTACTTCGGCCTACTTTTACTTTCAAAGTAAGTTTTGTCACCAGTTTTCTGCTAGGCCTCGTTTTTTGAGATTTGATTGGGGGTCTTCTACATTTTTGCGACTGGCTTTAGTAAGGGTCACTCTGGGTGGGAGCACTGCTAGGAAGATCTAATTTTGTTCTAAAACACAGTTTACAGTACACCTAGCTTGAGGGGCAAGATCCGCTACATTAATTTGCCCATACTTATTTATCCTTCAAAAGGTGACTCAGAGTACGCACTTTCAAAAATATTGTACTGTCTACTAGGAAAATCAAATTGTGACTTTTTGCACTCCACAGCCTACATACCTTATATTTATTTATCAGTGGTGTTGTAATATTATATCACTTCCTGTTTTTCGTTGAATAATTACAGGCCGGGTTTCAGTCTCTGCAATGGGGAAAAAAGGATGGAGTCAGGCTTCACAGTAGCGAGCCACAATTCAGCATCAGGCAGGCAGTGGACAGGGTGTCTTCTGGTGACCAACATCGATGGACGAGGCGTCGGCTGCAATGGAGGAGTGCCGCTAATAGGAGGATTTTTTTCTGCAGGCAACTTACTTACCACTTCCAACAGGACCACTACAACCACATAGATACAGTATCCCTTGCCTTTTTCTCTGACTGTGACTGCATTTCTTGGCTCTCTCTCGGCTTCTACATTGATCCCTTAACACATCACTTAGTCCAGTCCACTATCACATCTGCACCACACATAGTCATTTGTAAGTGCTCCTACGTAATTCGCAAGTCGCAGCACGCCCCAGGCCGTAGAGGACTGGGATGGCCCCAATGATGAAGCATGTCACCAAGGGGCAACCCTGGTGAGTGAGGGGACACCTAGAAAAAAAGCAATTTCTCCTTTTCTATCTACTATACCTTCCAGACCAACCCCACTGAGTGTTGTTGTGAATGGATTTATAGTGACCAGCAAGGCTCTCGGGTATCTGGCTACAGAGACCTTATGTTGAATATCGTTATCAATAATTTACACATAGGCCCTTTACTGTTGCATTCTTTCTTCCACAGTTGTCGAATGTACTACTTACTTTTCACTGACATGCATGCAGTAGTGCATGCACTTTCAAAGATTGATGGATAGGTTTGTACCCAAAGAATTGTTTATGTTCAATTGTTTGTCTATGCTGTGCTTTTTTTTACAGGGTGTCTTCTGGTGACCAACATCGATGGACGAAGCGTCGGCTGCAATGGAGGAGTGCCGCTAATAGGAGGATTTTTTTTCTGCAGGCAACTTACTTACCACTTCCAACAGGACCACTACAACCACATAGATACAGTATCCCTTGCCTTTTTCTCTGACTGTGACTGCATTTCTTGGCTCTCTCTAGGCTTCTAAATTGATCCCTTAACACATCACTTAGTCCACTCCACTATCACATCTGCACCACACATAGTCATTTGTAAGTGCTCCTACGTAATTCGCAAGTCGCAGCACGCCCCAGGCCGTAGAGGACTGGGATGGCCCCAATGATGAAGCATGTCACCAAGGGGCAACCCTGGTGAGTGAGGGGACACCTAGAAAAAAAGCAATTTCTCCTTTTCTATCTACTATACCTTCTGTCAGGTTACGCAGCCCCTAAGCGCCTACCGTACTATGAAACTACATTTCCCATGAGTAGGCGGGAGACTTGCAGGAAGTTTATCTGGGGAACAGACGCGCTTCCTGTTGCGCGTTATTCTGGTTTCTGTTCTGCACCGGCATGAGAGCGGACGCTCTGCATGCTTTTCTATCGTGTCTCCTGTGGACTATCACCTTCCCCGGTCCCCCCCCCCCCCCTGAGGCTCAGTGGGGAGCGCTTCCGTGTTCTGTCCTTGGCGGTAGACGGACTTCACGCGTCTTCAGGTAAAGCCGCTCTAAACTCTTCGGCCGCCGGTGCGGTCAGCTGATTACTGCCTGAACGGATTGTTAAGGGAGGTTCTGTGACTGTTTTCTAACAGAATTCTACCTTTGATGAATTCCTGTTTGGTTGAATTGTGTGTGGCGGAGCACAGTGGCGGTCTATACCACGTGTTAGCGTTCACATCGGGGATCGTTTTTGTACTATTAAAACGGAGCGCGGTAGTAAGGACAACTACGCGTCTCCGTTGTATAACTGTGTATTTCAAAGGACCTCCATAACTGGGCATGTAGTGAGGTAACTACAGGCTACCCCAGTTCTCTTTGTGTAGTGCACCGTGGGGTGTGTTGTTGGCAGAATTCAGTGGTGGTCGCAACTACGTTTTTCTGTTTGACCTTCACCAAAGATTCTCTACTGGGTCATTACTTAGAGAGCGCAGTGTTGTAGTTCTTGCTTCCTACACACTACCGTTTCCCTCTTCCTTTTTGTTGGACCATACATCTTTGCTTTGACTATTTGGAACCCCCTTTGTACATTGAGTCCTCTACCAAGTTTGTGGTATGTTGTGAGTAGTGGGTTTGATGTCTTAGTATAACGCGAGTGTGTTTGGTGCGACAGGAGTGTGTTCGTTAACTATATGTTTATGTGTTTCTTAGGCCTTCCTCACAGATTGTGGCAGAAGGGCTATAGTATTTCCTATCCAAGGTCATGTTTTCTTGGTGCTCAGGTACTTGTCTACTTCCTTGGTTATTTAGTGAGACTATATGAGAGTACCCTTGTATGTTAGGACAGCACTTCACTGATGCCTGTCTTGTCTTCTGTTACAGGTATCCTTTCCCTGCTGACCCTACCTTTACCCATCCCACATTTTTTATTTTAGTTTGTTATTTTTCTCCCCCGCCTAATGGCTCGAACACCCTGTGTTTACACTTCTGGGTGTTGGTGACATTTGGAGGTGGAACCATATTTGCATCGACTGGATCACGGGGAGTAAACCTGACACCTTCCAGACCAACCCCATTGAGTGTTGTTGTGAATGGATTTATAGTGACCAGCAAGGCTCTCGGGTATCTGGCTACAGAGACCTTATGTTGAATATCGTTATCAATAATTCCACACAGGCCCTGTACTGTCGCATTCTTTCTTTCCACAGTTGTCGAATGTACTACTTACTTTTCACTGACATGCATGCAGTAGTGCATGCACTTTCAAAGATTGATGGATAGGTTTGTACCCAAAGATTTGTTTATGTTCACAATAGTTTGTCTATGCTGTGCTATTTTTTCTTGTCTCCCAAAACCTTTCCCAAAAACCCCCGTACCCATCCATTTTTCAAACCCTAACCCTCTTCCCCCGGGCTGTGTGGTTTTGATTGATGTGTGACTAAATTATTATTACAGCAATAAATCCACACACTTGCTGGGTGGGGAGGATAAGGTGATAGCAACAGGCTGGTGAAGAAATCCGAGGATATATTCTTACTCTGCTTGACAAAGAACCATTGCTAATGTGAAAGAACTTCAACCGAATTAGTAGTTATACTTTACCATTTGTTAGGCTACAATGTGGCACTGCTCTACTGTACTTCTGTCACCTGCTATATTCTCAGTTGTACCGTTGAATTGCTCAGGAGGACAAACCAGATTTCATTTTCTTTTTTTTCATAGGCATGCAACTGCCACTGTGTCACACCACTAGTACCACCGCTATGAGGAAATTTTATCCGACCAAGATTGCCAACGTTATTCGGTGTTTCCCGTGGAGCCAGCCCTGGGTCTAGCCCTACTTTCAAACACAAATTACAGGTAAGATAAGCGTTTGGTGGTTTGGGGGTATAATGGAGTATTAGTACGAGAGACGAGAGACTGAAGGTAGTACTACTAAAGTCCTAGGACTCTTGGATTCACTTCACTTAGTCTGTGAGAGGCACTTAGTGTTGAAAACATTTGGGCATTTACACTTAAAGGAAGAAAATGGAACTAAACTTTCAGGAAAACAGTCAACGTTAAACCCCCACCCACCAGGCAAGCAGTAAAAAACAGGTATGCTCAGATAAAGTTTGAAAAAGTATATTTATATCCCTAACAAAATAATCTCCCGCAAGACCCTCCGTAACCCCAACGATTGTCCTTCAAAAGTCCCCAAAAACCCAACTCGCAATTCCCACCCCCCAAAAGTCTCTAAAAAAGGGGCAAGGGACACTATGGGTGGATGCTGTTAACTTTTTGGGCCAGGGCATCATGCTCCTCGCGGAGCAAGGCGAGCTCCTGCTGAAGGCGGGACACCATCAGGGTAGTGCGGCGCAGGCGTGCCTTCACTGCCTTGCAGGTGCAATGCCTGTGAGAGGCAGCTGTTGGCCTTGCTGCTCGGCGGTGGCGTTTGCCTTTGGCAGCCCGGCTCAGTCTGGGTGGACCACTGTGCTGGGTGGCAGCCCGTGGGGCCACGGAGGCCGATGCAGACGACGTTGTTTTAGTTGTCGACTGCACACTTTCCACGTCCTCCAGGGCCACCAGCCGCCGATATTCCGCAACAGTGGCCTCGATCCTCCGTTGCCGGGCCGCTCTAGCCAGCTCCTTCCTCCTTGTTCGTTTGGAAGGAGAACCTATATGAAGAAAGAAAGACATAGTCTGTAACCAATGCTCTTTAAGATTAACTCAATCATTCAGCAGAAATTTGTGCTGCAGTACAACTAGCAACTTGCAAGCGCATTACATAACTATTGAGGCCAGTATCTATCTAACCTCACACTTCTTCATCCTTGCTCTAACATTAGTGGGAGTTTAAGGAACAAATTCTACGAGCACTGTGGACTTCCATTGGAGTCGACTATGAAAGTACACCAGTCTTATTCTTCTTCTTATCTCTTGTTTTGGAAAATTGGTACGTTATTTTCTGCAAGCCGGCATAATGCCAGCGCGGTAAACTTGCACCCGAGAAAAAGAGACGCACGCCATGAGGAGTGACCTAGACTTGCGTTGCCGTTGCGTTACTGTACCCGTCCAGTACATGCAGGTGGTGAAGCTCTTACTTTTCTATTACGGGTGGCACTGAGAATACTCTGTTACAACTCAAGGGCTACTGCTTAATTAATTTAACTTTCACCCTACAGTGGAAATGAGTACTAGAAATGGAAAATTGAAGAAGATAAATAATCTGATTATCTATCACTTCACATGGGATGTTTTTGCTTATATATGGGATGACTTTAGGTGCTTTGCTTTTTATTGAGTGACCAGTGATACATCCACACATGAATGACTGAGTACTACTAAACTTATTAAGAGAGGTAGGGAGTGGCCACCATAATAACCGGATCTATGCAGTGCTTGCAATACAAACTACTGCTACTATTTTTTTTAGTATTTGGACAAAATTAAAAGTTCTTTTCCTTGCCTTTCCTACACTGGAACGGACGTGCGGGTGCAGTGTTACATGCTCTTCAAAGTTACACTTAGTTCATCCACTGACCGTCTACTCTCTCTAGATCATGGGTACTCACAAACTTTCTCTCAGGGGCTACATTTACAGTGTAGTTTGGGGCCGAGGGCCGCACTGGTGGGGGCGGAGTCAGAGGTGCGGGGCTAAAGCAAAACGATAACTTGTGACCATGAGGTTGCACACAGGTCCCTGCAGCAGATGCCCTCATCCACTGAGCCACCAGACCCAGCATTTACATACATCTCTCTCCCTCCTGCTCTCCCTCCTGCCCTCCCTCCATCTCTCTCTCCCTCCTGCCCTCCCTCTCCCTCCCCCTCTGTCATCTCACTGTGTGTGTGTCTATCTGTGTCAGCCTTCAGCCCGGGTTGAGACCGCTTCCTCAACGCGCACACACAGACAACAACACCAAAGTACTTAACAGGTCTTTAAAAGACCATTAACATATTATTGAGGCTTTGTTTGTTTTAGCGCCCCTGCTTCTCCACCCTGACAATCACTGCTTGCCCGGCCCCACAGAGCAGAGGCTTTGTTCTATTTCACCTCTTTGTGGCCTTGCATCTCCACTCTGCTCTGTGGGGGCCGGGGGAGCAGTGATTGTCAGAGTGGAGATGCAGGGGCGCTAACAGGTGAAATACAAAAAAGCCTCTGCTCTGTGGGGGCCGGGGGAGCAGTGATTGTCTGCAAGGTCTGCGCACCGCCAAGGAAGGCTTGCCGGGCCACCACCGGCCCGCGGGCCGTACTAGGAGTACCCCTGCTCTAGATACACATATGCTATCTAAGAGTCAGATAGTAGCATGATCCAGGTATATGGACACATACAGTTTCTGTGTCACCCACCCAGGCTGTTGTCCTTCCACCCATCATTGCTTCATCATTCACCCAGCCATGCATCTCATATTCTTGCCTTCCCAGCTAGTCTTCAATCTCAATAAGTAAGGAATATATAAGAGCTTACCTCTGGCCGCCACCACCACCGTCTCAACTCTCACAGCTGCCGCCGCCGCCTCCTCCCCTGAAGAATCGCCCTCCGCCTCCGTGTCGAGCACCACCACCTCCACACTGGCCCCACCACCAGATGTTCCACCTACAAAGTACATTTAAGAATGTTAGAATAAAGCACTCACTAGTCACTAGTATTTGGTCTAGGAATGAAGACATGTGAAAACAATGTAATTTGTGACTGTCTACGTTAAAGTTAAAAAAAAGTCCCTTTTTCCAGGGAAGGTTGTCTTGCTGCACTTTTTGGCACAACTGGTGAAGGCTGTTTTTTTAACACGCACCATTTTTCTCCACACAGACAGAAGATGGACTTCTAACAACAAGATCAAGTTGAAACCAGGTGAGAGCTCGGCTCGACCACAAGAAATGTCTTCAATTAATCGTCAGCACTAACCACTTTTCCATTATCAGTTAAACGTTTAGTTTTATTATGACTTCATTTTAATAAATGTGTTTACTTTTAATAAAGCTTTTAAACTTAAATACAATCTGTGTTTTTTGGTCCAGACTAGAGTGACTGAGCGAAAGGTTTTGCAATTTTTGCAAGCATGAGTCCAGATAGAACACTTCAAAAGACATTATGGACAATCCCAGAGGACTGCACTAAGTTGATAGAGCTATTGCTGACTAGAATCATGGGAGTTTCGCCAACCGTGCAATCTTAGTTAGCTACACAGACAGACTAATAAGAATAATCTAGTAATACCACAGGGAGTCATAGTAGAGGCAGGATAAGAATTTAGATACAGTCTACAAGAAGAGCAAAGACAATTTTGAAAAAAGTCAAATGAGGAACGCTAGGAAAAATAGGTACTAGTCTAAAATGAAAACTTACTGGGGCCAGCAGAGGAGCCCTCGCCTGCCCGATCCTGGCCCTGTTGATGAACAGCATCCGCCGCCTGCTGCTCCTGTGTCCTCCTCTCGCCCCTGGGGGGAGCTGACGTACAACATGAAAGAAAGAACAGAAAACATGGATGATTGTTGCTTGTCAATGTCAACCAAATCAAACATTTCAAAAGAACAATAACAAAATATTTCTGCGAAATTATATTGATTATGGTTACTTTTCATTTATTTGCGGACCTGTGACTTCGAAAGTCACGTAACTCACTAAACAAAGTACTGAAACGTTCACCTAGGACTGGCAGGCAGCAGTCCGCAGGCAAGACGCAAAGTGACAGACAAACTCCATTGTGATTTCAGTCAGATCAGTGACAACACTAACAGTTGCCTGCTACATTACCAGTCATTTAAATAGTCAAACTATCAATCCACCGCCACTATTTTTCTTATTGTCAGGGTTACAAAGGAAGGGGCAGATTTAAGCCCTTGCGGCTCTTTTGCGCCGTTCTTGCGTGACTTTTGTGACGCAGCAGCTAAACAAAAAAGGGCGCCATGGTGCGGCGTATAATATTATAACAACGTGACGCATTTGGGAGATGCATCCCGTTATAAAGCCCTGCGCCATCAGGGGGCGTTCCGGCGCAAGGGAGGGCATTCCTGCGCTGGAACACATCCTAATAGTGGCTGAGGGAAATCTACAAAATATCAATCAGTCACCTTTAGGACAATGATGCGTCACACAAACCCTGCACTTGCTTGAAGCAGACGTACGGCTTGACCCAGCATTGGGGAGATAGGGTACCCCAGAGCATTGATGGAGCTGCGCCATCGTTGCGACGCAACTCCAGCAGTAAAGCTTCGGTGACGTTTTGGGCCCATGGTGCGCCGCATTGCAAATACGGCGCACCATGTTTGGTGGTGGTAGCGGGCCGCACAATTAATGGCGCATCCCTGCTACTTTGCAGGGATGCGACGGTAATTGCAATTCTGCCCCTTAGGGGCATACTTACTTACGCGTTCTGGCGCATCTCCAGAGATGCGCCAGATGAAATGCGTCACGCAAAACTACCCTTGCGACACGGCAGATGTGCCTCATTTACAATGCGGCGCGCCCTGGCGCAAGGGTAGGCACTTGCGTGAGGCATCTCGTCACGTAAGAGCGGCGCATCGCTGGAGTCACGTCGCCAACCCAATGCAACTCCAGTAATGCTCAGGGCCACCCAATACTTAACATGCTGTGTCAGTCCTTTCGCCTGCTTCGAGCAGACATAAGGAATTGAATTGACGTAGCAGCGTCGCAGAAGTGCCTGCGTTAAATCTTGTACATTTCACGCAGGCAATTTTGCGAGGCGCACAGCCGCTGGACCGCCCACCCTGCGTACTAGGAACGCACCCATTGTGGTGCAGGCCCATGGCTTTATAACGTGACGCATCTCCCTAGATGCGTCATGCTGTAAATGACTCGCAGGGATGCGGCACGTTTACGCCGCTGTTGCGTCACGCAAGGCAACGTAAACGTGGCGCAAGGGGCTTGTAAATGTAATCTGCCCCCTAGTGTCTAGCATTACGCAGTTCTGTAAAGTACACTCATACATAATAGTTACTCAGGCCAATGAGACCACGAAATAGAAAACAAATAAGCATAGTAGCAACGCCACTGAGAAGGAGAGCAGTGCACCTGAAATGCACAGAAGATTTTGAAATATAATTTAACTACAATGTAATCGTCATCAGCGGCATTATTGGCTTGCTCCATGTAAAAAACAAATATTTGCAATACAACAACACAGAGCAGGAGAAAACATCATAGTAGTGAGTGATTAAATGGCTACTACTACTCACCAAGCCCGGGGATCTCCAAGCCGAGCTGGTCCAGCAGGTCGCGCTCGCGGTCCAGGAGGTCCGTCCAGCGATGGGTGACCTGGCTGTAGGTGCGCTGGACCCCGTAGAGGTGGGATATGGCCCAGCACACCTTCTCCCACCGCTTCCGGCGCTCCCGCATGTTGTAGCCGCCGGCCGCGATCCTGCCGCCTCCCGCGATGGTCCTGGGCAGGCGGCGCTGGACGAAGTAGACCAGCGCGCCCACTTCCTCCGGGCTGAAGATCTCCCGTCGCGTCACCTGCTCCCCCCTCAATCTCCCGCATGCTGTCCTGCCACTGGGTCCAGCACTACTCCCCGCCGCCGCTGCGGCCCTCAAGTGCCTGGGCAGCTTCACGGCGCCTGGCTTGACCATCATCTGGGCAGGTAAGGTAGGAAGAAGTAGAAAATTAAGAAAGAATAGGATAGGGAAGAAGAAAAGAAAAGAGTTTAAAAAAGTAGTTTAAAAGTAAAGAAAAATAGCAGAAAAGACAAAAATATACAGCTAGGAAAAGAGAGGGATAGATAAGAAGCAAAATCGTAAAAAAAAAACTGAAAACAAGCAAAGGATGGCAAAGATACCAAGAGGATTAAACACCATGCCCAGACACAGGAAATGAATGAAAAACAAGATGGCCGGCGCCCGTTCACGAGCGCAAAAGTAAGTTTGCACGAGATTTTCCTCGCGATCTCGTGCGAACCTCTAGATTTCCCGCGCGATCTCGTGCGAACCTCTACTCGCAATGCGCTTACTGCGCGAGATTATACATAGCGGGCGGAAACGGAAATACGTCACGCAAACAAAATGGCCGCGCCCGTACTCGACCTTGGGGTAAATTCGCGTGTTGCGCTGCAAGCGGCTCGCGAATACTGCAAAAAAACTCGCGAAACAACAAGCCGCAAAAAAATAAAATGCTCATTCGCACGAATTGGCGGCTTCCGCGGTCGGTTTCGCACAACGCCGCGCCCCGCGAATAGCGCGAAAAAACCGAAAAACGATTTCAGCAAAAGCAAAAGCAATGAGCAGGTGCAAAAGGTCAACCTCATGATTTGTAACGATTCTTTGTAGTGCTTCCTGAGGGGGCCCTCCAGAATTCGGTTGCCTGCTTGCAACTATTGTGTGACCCTGCTCTGACCTTAACTGTATGCCACAAAGGTCCTGCCGTTCTTGCGTGACTTTTGTGACGCAGCAGCTAAACAAAAAAGGGCGCCATGGTGCGGCGTATAATATTATAACAACGTGACGCATTTGGGAGATGCATCCCGTTATAAAGCCCTGCGCCATCAGGGGGCGTTCCGGCGCAAGGGAGGGCATTCCTGCGCTGGAACACATCCTAATAGTGGCTGAGGGAAATCTACAAAATATCAATCAGTCACCTTTAGGACAATGATGCGTCACACAAACCCTGCACTTGCTTGAAGCAGACGTACGGCTTGACCCAGCATTGGGGAGATAGGGTACCCCAGAGCATTGATGGAGCTGCGCCATCGTTGCGACGCAACTCCAGCAGTAAAGCTTCGGTGACGTTTTGGGCCCATGGTGCGCCGCATTGCAAATACGGCGCACCATGTTTGGTGGTGGTAGCGGGCCGCACAATTAATGGCGCATCCCTGCTACTTTGCAGGGATGCGACGGTAATTGCAATTCTGCCCCTTAGGGGCATACTTACTTACGCGTTCTGGCGCATCTCCAGAGATGCGCCAGATGAAATGCGTCACGCAAAACTACCCTTGCGACACGGCAGATGTGCCTCATTTACAATGCGGCGCGCCCTGGCGCAAGGGTAGGCACTTGCGTGAGGCATCTCGTCACGTAAGAGCGGCGCATCGCTGGAGTCACGTCGCCAACGCAATGCAACTCCAGTAATGCTCAGGGCCACCCAATACTTAACATGCTGTGTCAGTCCTTTCGCCTGCTTCGAGCAGACATAAGGAATTGAATTGACGTAGCAGCGTCGCAGAAGTGCCTGCGTTAAATCTTGTACATTTCACGCAGGCAATTTTGCGAGGCGCACAGCCGCTGGACCGCCCACCCTGCGTACTAGGAACGCACCCATTGTGGTGCAGGCCCATGGCTTTATAACGTGACGCATCTCCCTAGATGCGTCATGCTGTAAATGACTCGCAGGGATGCGGCACGTTTACGCCGCTGTTGCGTCACGCAAGGCAACGTAAACGTGGCGCAAGGGGCTTGTAAATGTAATCTGCCCCCTAGTGTCTAGCATTACGCAGTTCTGTAAAGTACACTCATACATAATAGTTACTCAGGCCAATGAGACCACGAAATAGAAAACAAATAAGCATAGTAGCAACGCCACTGAGAAGGAGAGCAGTGCACCTGAAATGCACAGAAGATTTTGAAATATAATTTAACTACAATGTAATCGTCATCAGCGGCATTATTGGCTTGCTCCATGTAAAAAACAAATATTTGCAATACAACAACACAGAGCAGGAGAAAACATCATAGTAGTGAGTGATTAAATGGCTACTACTACTCACCAAGCCCGGGGATCTCCAAGCCGAGCTGGTCCAGCAGGTCGCGCTCGCGGTCCAGGAGGTCCGTCCAGCGATGGGTGACCTGGCTGTAGGTGCGCTGGGCCCCGTAGAGGTGGGATATGGCCCAGCACACCTTCTCCCACCGCTTCCGGCGCTCCCGCATGTTGTAGCCGCCGGCCGCGATCCTGCCGCCTCCCGCGATGGACCTGGGCAGGCGGCGCTGGACGAAGTAGACCAGCGCGCCCACTTCCTCCGGGCTGAAGATCTCCCGTCGCGTCACCTGCTCCCCCCTCAATCTCCCGCATGCTGTCCTGCCACTGGGTCCAGCACTACTCCCCGCCGCCGCTGCGGCCCTCAAGTGCCTGGGCAGCTTCACGGCGCCTGGCTTGACCATGGTCTGGGCAGGTAAGGTAGGAAGAAGTAGAAAATTAAGAAAGAATAGGATAGGGAAGAAGAAAAGAAAAGAGTTTAAAAAAGTAGTTTAAAAGTAAAGAAAAATAGCAGAAAAGACAAAAATATACAGCTAGGAAAAGAGAGGGATAGATAAGAAGCAAAATCGTAAAAAAAAAACTGAAAACAAGCAAAGGATGGCAAAGATACCAAGAGGATTAAACACCATGCCCAGACACAGGAAATGAATGAAAAACAAGATGGCCGGCGCCCGTTCACGAGCGCAAAAGTAAGTTCGCACGAGATTTTCCTCGCGATCTCGTGCGAACCTCTAGATTTCCCGCGCGATCTCGTGCGAACCTCTACTCGCAATGCGCTTACTGCGCGAGATTATACATAGCGGGCGGAAACGGAAATACGTCACGCAAACAAAATGGCCGCGCCCGTACTCGACCTTGGGGTAAATTCGCGTGTTGCGCTGCAAGCGGCTCGCGAATACTGCAAAAAAACTCGCGAAACAACAAGCCGCAAAAAAATAAAATGCTCATTCGCACGAATTGGCGGCTTCCGCGGTCGGTTTCGCACGACGCCGCGCCCCGCGAATAGCGCAAAAAAAACCGAAAAACGATTTCAGCAAAAGCAAAAGCAATGAGCAGGTGCAAAAGGTCAACCTCATGATTTGTAACGATTCTTTGTAGTGCTTCCTGAGGGGGCCCTCCAGAATTCGGTTGCCTGCTTGCAACTATTGTGTGACCCTGCTCTGACCTTAACTGTATGCCACAAAGGTCCTGATTTACAGCTAAAGGAGCAGACAAGCAGGTGCCAGGCTGGAACTTTAAATTCTTTCAGTGACACATTAATTAGCCCCTAATTCATTATTGTCAGTTGGGGCAGGGCAGGTGTTGTTAATAAACTAACCCCAAATTAATTCATGTCAGTTCAAGCAGGGCAGGTGGGCTTGCTTTTCCCCCCCATCTTCTACAGTGATGATGAACCAGAGGGTGGCATTGATGTAACAGAGGGTGGCATGGGTCAAAGAGAGGGTGCCAGTGGTAAAACAGAGGGTGCTGGGAGGCTGTGATGATGAACCAGACGTAGAAACAACATAGTCGCGACCGTTGCGAGCCGACAAGTAAGTTCGCAATTGCGAACTAGTACCAAATCCTCGCGAACTGGCAGAAACAATTGCGAACACAAAAAAAAGAAAAAATCCGCAAATTCGCGGGAATTCGCGGATTTTGCGGATTGCGAATCCGCAAATCCGCAAAATTCGCGAACGCGAGATCCGCAAAATTCGCCCATGCTTAGTGCTGTGCCACCTTCTCCCGCCTCGAGGGTAATGAACCCTCCCCCGCCGTTGGCAATGCGAGCTTACCCGGTTCGGCCGTTGTTCCCGCCGTTTTCTCGTGACCGACTGCAGGTCCTACCGGTGCCACCTGTGGGGAAACAAGAGGAACATTCGCCTTTGCGACATCTCTCGACTGCCGCAATTGCTCGATTAGTATTCTGGCCTCCTCGGCCGGGTCTCCAGGGGCCACTGCTCCCCTGCTTTTTTCTTGAGCCATGCTGCCAACTGGATGGCCAATTCAGGAGGCATCTCCCCATCGTTAGCGGGAGTAATCACAACCGGGATCGGCTGACCCAAATCTGGATTTGGTACCGGGTTGCCTACCGGCATGAGGGGGGCGACTGGGGGTACCTCTGGAACCGGGACCTCCCCCGAAACCGCCCTCTTCTTGACCCGCTTCCCTCTACCCTCGGGGACGACTCCCGGCAAGGCCGGGCCTATTACCTTCCTAGGGTGACCCGGGTTGCTCAGTGCAGCCAGCTGTTTTTTGACCTCCGTCAAACCTCTACCGATCGATTGGACTTGTCCGAGTTTTCGGTCCATGCAAGCCATCCGGTTCGACAATAGGCGTAACACCTTATCCGTCTCGGAACCTTTTCCCGCTTTCTTGCCAGCCATGATGTCGAGTATTCTGCTCCTAGTCGATCAACGAGGTTCCGGACTCTTCGAACTCCAAATAACTGAAAGAGAAACAACAAGATTACAAGTTCTCGAAATTGCTGCTTGTTCCGTCGAGGGCTCACGAGCGACGAGTGGGTGCAGCCTTCAGAGCACAGAAACAAGAGGACGCTTCTTCGGATTCCCGCTCTATTTATTCTTCTGCGGGAGGGCGTGTACCCTCCTCCGGTACGCCTACTGGGCGTGGTCTTCGGTGTATGTGTCTAGGACAACCCCTCTTGGGCGGGAAAAGGCGCGCCCCGGCTACGCCGCTTCGGGCATACCAGCCGAGCCACGCCCCCGCCCAAAATGGCTTCCCGGGGGGATCGGGGCACCCAACCATACGTTCGGGGGGACCGAGTGGTCGCCCCTTTCCATTCTTACACTAAGGTGGTTTGATGATAAATGGTGCAAGCCTGGAGAGCAATGTTCTTATTTGTTTGTATTGCTTGAATTTAGCTTCTAGGTATAGCAGTCCTTTTTTTTGGAGGCTCTGTGAACAATGCAAAGTGCCTTTAACATAGTCCTTCTTGTTATATATAGCCAGTGGAGTGTTTGTAAGACTGAATTCATGTATTCTTCGGAGTGAAGGCAGAGAAGACATCTTGCAGCAGCATTTAGTATGAGTTGTATTGTGCATATGATGAATGCAAGTGTGCCAAGGTATAGGTTTTTGACATTGTCAAACTTGAAAATTATGAGTGCCTTGCAGTTTCTGTTGGTATCCAAGGTATGGGAGGATGCAACATAGTGTTTTCGTTGTGTAGAAGGCTCTCTGTTTTACGTTTTTAACATGTGGGATCAAATACTGGTTTGAGTCCATGATTACCACTAGGTTTCTTACTTCTCTTGATATTGTTAGAGGGGCCTCATGTTCCTTAGGCTATATGACAGTGGGCTGGTATTTGTGTCCAAAGGGCATAAGCTATGTGTATGTGGCATTTAGCATTAGATCGAATCTATACTACTATAATAAAGGAAGAACTTTGAGGCTTTGAGGCGGGTAAACTCCGGAACCACAGCGCCAATCCACACACCCGATACACCGTTGTAATCGTCAGGGTGTGCAGATGGTTATAGGCTATATAAATAAAAAATAAAAAAACGTTATTTAAAAAATGTACATTCAAAAAAAAGTAGTCCCTCCGAAGTAGCGCCGGCCGTGACGTGCGTGCTCACGTCAGGAGTGCGGGGAGGAGCAGCGTCCAGGAGCGCGATGAGGAGCGGCGGACATGGCGCAGGGGAGGAGCGGTGATGTGAGGAGCAGCAGACAGGCTGGAGGAGCGGTGACCAGTGGCGGTGAGGTGACAAGCAGCGGACAGGCGGGAGGAGCGGTGAGGTAACAAGCAGCGGACATCGGTGGTGAGGAGCGTGGAGCGGCGGACCGGTAAACTGAGGAGCGCGGGGGAGGAGAGGCGGCTGAGGTAAGGGGACCCACGGACAATGTCGGGGCAGGCGGGGGTCAGGGCAGGCGGGGGACGGGCCGGGCGGGGGCCCGGGCTCCTGGACAATGTCAGGCGGGGCGGTGGTCGGGGACGCCTGATTGCTCCCGGACAAGGTCGTCATATACATTGTTGTAAAAGCTGAGGTTGAATGATGTAATCAGGTTTGGTAAGTGTGTTAGGTAGCTGCTTATCAATATAGGGGATTTGATGGAACCCTTTGGGATGCCACTGTGTGATGTGTGAGGTGCTAATTTAAAAGGTAGCACCAACACTAGTTCACTGTCAAAGTTGAGAGGCAAAGAAATCAATCAGCATTAGTTGAACTCCCTTCTCATCTTTCACATATGGTATGCCAAACAACAATTTGCTGCATGAAGAGATTGCACAACATTGAGTCATGTTGGTCTTAAGCCAGTAACTTTCATGACATTTCCTATTCCTGACACATAATTGTTGTCACTACTTAAACCTACCAGTCAATCAGAAGCAATGTCAAATCAGGAACCTCCAGATTACAATATGGTATGATGTTTTGATTATTCTTTTGTGCTGGGGCTGAGTTCTCACAAGTCAGATACGACTTACATTTGCTTGACACTGCTTTAGCCTACACTGGCCTATTGTGAATATAGCCTGTCAAGATAATGAATCTACTCTTGAAATCATTATTGTATTTGCATGAACTAGATTGTTTTTTATGTTACTGTGCCTGCTGCAGAGGGCGGCAAATACTCTAATTAGCAGTAGTGTCAATTTGAAATGACCCAATACAGCCTGCCATGTCACAAGGGCTGCTATAACAGACTATCTTTCAAACATTGTTTAATATATAGATAACCCTGCTAGGCTCAAAATGCTGAGGATTCATCTCTTTGTACCAAATATTGTGGAAACCATAATCAGGGTTTTTGAGGCTGAAAGCATTTGTATTATAATTTACCGCTTTATACATCTCCACAGAACATCGGCTACCATTTTCTGAGTTTTGTATGTTGTAATATTTGAGTTCTGTGTAGTAGGAATCTGCTTTTTGAAATGCATTGATTTCTTTGAAATTCTGCTTTATCTAGTTATATAGTCAAAACACATAAATTGCTGTTATGAGGACCTATTGAAGTAATATACTAAATGAACAATATTTGGTGAACAATTGGGGTAGCATGTCTAATAGTAGAAGTGTGGGAATGCTTGGTAATAGAAATGTTGTGGCTCATCACAGAGTCCGAAATTTTTCTTCACAAAAATACAAGGAAAATCCACGACTTAGACAAAGTTTGGTGTTTTTCAAAGGCGTTCTTTGTAAGAAAATATATTGGTATCCATGCAAGCTACCCCCTCCCCATACTACCAAAGGCACCTTGTTTCCAGAAATGTCTGGGCCTGACAGGTTTTCCTAGGTGGCGAATGCGCCGTGGCCTATATACCACAGCTACCCACATCTCCAAAATTGGTCAATATGCAAAATCGTTTCCATGTGCCTTAGGGGCCTTTGAGAGCCTCTCACAGGTTATAGCTCAGTCACACAATGGGGGTACTTTTTTATTGAGAGACGTGTAGGAATACTGTGTGGTAGGACATTTGGGGATCCCCCCAGACTTAATTAGTGTGGCCTGCTTTCACTTTTGTTTTGCTATGTAACGTCAGTGTGCACAGTGTGCTACGCAATACAGCAAAATCAAAAATCAAAAAAGGGACTTTTGGGAAGCATGTCCCTCACATGCTAACTTTGATTTTAGAAAATAAAGTATTTCTGGTGTTTTTACCAGAAGCATTGTCTTTTCCAGTACTGTGGATCCCCAATAGAAGTCCACCGCTCTGTGAAGGTAGTGTGGTGAATGTCAACGGGTCGTCGTCTTCCCTAAAGCAGTAAAAACCCACCAAATCCATGCAGCCTGATGTCCTGTCTTAAAAAAAGGACAATGAGCTGCAGGGATATGATGGCCACATTGCCCTAACTTCTTTATTCCACTATCGTATGGGACTCCTCCAGTTCTTGAGGCCCTCAAGATGGTAGGCTTCTGGGATGGGAAACATCGTAAAGCATAGTGGTTAAAGAAAGGTGGCAGGTGTTGGAAATGCTCTGTATCAATGTGGACCTGCACACCAATCCTAAACTCATGTCCTTCAAAGTTTGTTTTTACACTTTTCTGAATCAGTGAGCTACCTCACTCGGGGATCGCCTAAACCCCTCACTTAAAATGCCCTGACGAGACCTGGGAGCAACCAGATCTGTGAGATGCTCAACCATGTCCCTAAGGTTTCTGGATAATTAAAAACAGTTTCATCTTGATAAACAACATTTCCAATGAGACTACAACACAATTGAAATTCTTAATCACAAACCAAAATTGTATTCAAAATTATACATACAGACAGTCTTTATGTTAAGCCAATTCTTAGAACCTAATTATACAATTATACTAATACTAATTATACAAAAAAGTCTACTGATATAGTAGATGGAAATGTGCACGTGTAGTGATTCATTAGAACATATAAAAAGTCAAGAGATCCCAATGCATTTTGGGTTATAGATAAACCCTTCTTCAGGGGTAAATTGTCTTCAAACGTGTATGATTGCTTCTTAATTAAATATCATGTTCATTAGGTAGGCACTACAACAAGAAACAAAAACAAAATAGAATGATCTATAATCATCCCTACTGCCAATGTGGTTACACATAGAATTTGCACATGGGGGAAAACATCTTCAACGTACAAAGCACCTGGCTTGTTAACGGAACAGCAAAAATCTTAGAAAGGTGAAGCACGAAGGTGACCCCAAGTGTGAAGTTGGACAGATGCCCATGCTGCAAGTTTGTTAAAAAAACAGAAAGGAGTGCTCTATGCGCTAATCGCCACCAATTTAAGGTGCTCATCATAGTGCAAGTGTTCGAGAGGTCAAGGCTTACGAGATATCACTGCCAGAACCCAATATTCAAAAACATAAATAACAGCAGATCAATACCCAATTCATGCAAACCCCTTCCAAAACTCTGCAAGTGCGCTAAAGAAAGTCAATGAGCTCTTCTTATCAGCTTTGTGAAATTCTCGGGTGTAACTCGGTAAACTTGAAGGAGGTTTTGAGAACACGCCAACTCTATCCCGTGTAAGCTGCGAATGCAGACCAGTACAAGTTCCCTCTGGGGCTCCCGCTTTCTGTCTAAAAATTATATGGCGCGTCCATAATAAGTGATTATAAAGAACCCCACAAGCTACAAAAAGAAAATAAACTAAACCAGTTAAAAGTAAAACGTACCGAGGAAGTACCGAAGGCTGTCTCTTCCATTCCACCGTTTCTACGTGATAGGTGATAGGTCTTGGAAATGTCCATGCAAAGTTTCAGTTGCCATACATTGTCAAGGGAGAACAGGCTAGAGAAAGAATAACAACTATTGAGACGTACAAAGAAAGTAGAGGAAAAGATAGAGAGAAGAGGTTCTACAAAAGGAGAGAAGATTCAGAGAAAGAAAGGAGTGTAAATAGAAAAAGCAAGAGAGAAAAGGAGAGACAGGAATGGGAAGATAGATGGAGCAGCAAACAGAACGGGATAGTGGGGAAAAGGTTGAGAGAGGCAGCGGGGGCAGGGTTGGGACAGAATAGAGAAAGAGTGAGCCTAAAGGGGGAAATGAGTGTTTGGTACACATAGAGACATGGTGAGTGGGTTTTGTTAGTGGAAATTTATTTTGGCCAATACAATGTGATTTCAAATCACAATTCTGCATTTTATTTTCTAGAAGGGATCTTAGTGTAAGATCCAAAAATCACATTGCCTAATGGTCTTTAAAATCCTAATGAGACCTAACCATTGTTTCTTGATCCACATTTCGTTTTGAAAATTGCTTAACAGCGGCACTCCCTTGTTACTTGTTACTTTAAGCCCTCGGTGAGAAGTCCTGACACCGTCTTTTTTAATGATTATCAACCATGTGTACATCCTATGCTTTACTTGCTGAAAAGTACAACCTACTCGCTGAGACATCCAGGTTCACTTAAGGAGGTGATTTGGCTTTCTGGTGTACATTTAAATATGGCAGTCTCTTAATTGCCATGAAATGAAGCTTAGCTTTTATCTGCACCTGTAGTAATGCTGAACAATACTTTTTCAGGTAAATATCTTTCTTCTATAGTAGAAATGGCAGTCTTCCATGCTTTCTGCATTTTCCACTCAGAAAAGTGCATGCTCGTCCAAGCAATGTTTGCGACATACTTGAGGATACAAGAAGTCAACTGCATGTGAAAGAGTGGTCAATGTCCATTAATATAGAAGTAGACAACTCTGTAGAATCCAAATGGAAAGCCCCATGCAAGCAGCATCAAACAGATATATTATCACAAAGCAGGATCCTAGATGCAAACCATGAAAGCACTACTCAGAACTTTAGAGGCAGTGCAGCTGCCTGCTAATCTATGGTCTTCTAACTGAAGAAGGAACTAGTGTCCTCAGCCAGCCATAGGCCTCAAATGTCCCATCCAGGGCTCTCACAAACTCCGATAATTTACCATGCTTACTTGTCTTGCTGGTCGATGTCTAACAAAGATCTCCTTTTGCACAACCTGCCTATGAGGAATGTATGCCAGTATCAGAGACTGCTTCAAGTGCATGCAGTTTTAACTAGTGCTTTTGATTAAATACAATTGAACTATACATCTTTTGTCACAACCTTATAGTAAAATTCATTGTGAAACCTTCCCAACATTCCCTGTGAAATGACATTTAAATCCATTTAGATTTTACCATTGCTGCAGCCCTAAAATGTTTTAAACACACTGTTTGACACTAATTTCCGAAAACGTTCTTGATGAATATGCTCCAAGCTCTCTGTAAAGTTATTTTAAACTAGTGGCAAGTTAATTTAAAAGTTGACCTCGGAATTTGTTTGGAATTGAGAAATTCCACACATTATGAAACAGATGACATTTCTTAGATTTATCTGAGGTACGGTATATACTTTTGGGTCTTCCATGTGTGATGATTTCCTGAACTGGAATATCTCTGGTAGGACATCCTCTAGCAAAACGATTATGAGTGTGGAGGTTAGACATCTACCACAAGGGGTGTTGGAGGATGGGCTCTGAGTTGGGCCTGCTTTTTCTTTTCTTTTTTTTAAAGAAGAACTTGATAAGCTTTGCATTCCTCAAAACTTGAACAGTTTAGAGAATACACATAGTTGCAAAATAGTCTATTTTATAATATTACACTCTTCTACTTTAAATCCCATCTAATTGATAGAGTTTAAAGCTAGATTGTGAACAGTATATTGAGTGTGTATTAATATGAACCTTACAAAAGGCCACATATTCCTTCACAAAGAATCACACAGTGTGCACCTGAATATTGAACGCACAGAATAATGAGGATAGAAAATTGACTCTATAATGCTAACAGGTAGGTATATTTTTTATATAGCTTATTCAACATATATGTACCTATGGAGGAATAGTAAATCTATACTTCCATATATATATACTTACCTTTCAATACTCTGTCCTCACTCACCAACGCCAACATTGTCTCACCCACTGACTTATCCACTCAGATACCCTCTCACACCCACTGGTAGACTCAGTCCCTCTCAGACCCCCTCACACACCCACTCAGAATCTTATTGTGCACCCACTCACACACTCATGTGCACACTCCCATACCCAGGTTATAGGGACATTATAGTTAGGAAACAGCATTAAAAAACCTTAAAAATGCACTGAAAAAAACAAAGGTTACAGGGACATTATAATTTGGCTCAAATTTCACATGTACAAAACCATAGAAATTCAGCAGTTATAGTTATCTGAGCCAACTATAACTTATGCCCCCGCAATGCACTGCTTAGGACCTCACAAATTACAACTCTCGTGACATCTCAAATGACATCACTGATGACATCATCCAGTGATTGTGATTGTTTTCTAAAGATTTTTTAGTGTTAAACCTATATACTAAGGTACCATAAAAGTTAAATTAGTATACGTTGTGTACTACTAAAGAGTGATTCTATTATGTGAAAGATATTATGTGAGTGGCTGTGTGACTATGTGTATCCATGTATGAGTGTATCCGTGACTGGGTGTATATGACTGTGTAGGTGAACAAGGGAGTGTGTCAATAGCTGCATGGGTGAATTAATGGGTGTGTGAGTAGCTGTATTGGTGAGTGAGTGACTTTATGGGTGACTGAGTGGCTGTATGGGTGGGTAAGGGGGTATGTGGGTGGCTGTATGAGTGACTGAGTGCTGTGTGAGTGGCTGTTTGGTTAACTGAGTGGGTGTGGGAATGGCTGTATTGGAGAGTGACTGTGAGTGGCCGTGTTGGTGAGTGAGTAGACATGTGTGTGTGCTTGTATGGATGTGTGAGTTGCTCTGTTGAGAGGCTGTATGGGTGAGTGGCTGGATGTGAGTGACTGTATGGGTGAATAAATAGGTGTGTGAGTAGCTGTATGGGTGAGTGAGGGGCTGTGTTAGTGGTTATATGGGTGAGTGAGTGGGTGTATAAGATTTATGAGATTGTGTAGGTGTGTGAGCGGGTATGTGAGTGGTTCTGTGGATGATGTCATCAATGATGTAATTTGAGATGTAATCAGTGATGTCACTGACCATGTCATGTGTCACCTTTGTTTTTTTAAGTGAATATATATTTATATAAACACACATATATATTTATATTGATCATATATAAAATGTTACACGTATCCTGTTTATTCTGAATCATAAATTGCCTTTCTATTGCAACATTTATCTAACTGTATGATGCTGATGGGTTCCAGAATTGAGGAATGGTTCTTCTTTTATAATCTGAAATTCTTCTCTGTGTGTCACTCAGAGATTACTGTTTTTTTCTTTTGGTAGACGTTATCAGGACACAAAGGAGACATAAAATGCCTTTCTTTTGACCAGTGGCACTTGGTGTCGGGCAGCGCCGATGGTTATGTCCTTGCTTGGAGCATGATGGGAAAACATCGCAAACAGCTCATGTCATTCCGGCATCCAAAGTAAGTACCTTCAGACACTGTGATAATACATTCTGGAGTTACATGCTCCTCAAAAAAGGCTCATCCTTTCCACTCCTGGGACATATTTAGGTGCGCTCCATCAAGTGTGTTGTTGGTACTCCTGGTGGTTGACTTGTAATAACTTTCATTAGTGATGGAACTGGATGCAATCTTGCATTGTATACCTACATTTCAAATTACAAAAAGGGCTACCGTAATTAAGTCAAAGGTAAATACTGATATCCCTAGAACATCATTAAGAGGGGGGGACATGTCACTAGAACCTCAATATCAGGGGTGGAAAGATGTGACTTATTGAGAGTGAGAGAAGTGCTAAGAAACGATGTGTTAACATATGACTGGTCTGCTTCGAGAGCAAATGCATTTAGTTATTTTTTGGTGTTTTTAGGAATAAAGGAAGGCGTTTATGCATTAGATAGCACAGCATATATTTGTGGGATCATGCATTTAGTACTGGCCTTATATCCCGTACACATTTTATTTAAAAAAACAGCTTCATCCGTTTCAGCAAGTTCAACACAGTCAAAAATATTGCAGTGTAAGTTGAATTGCCGTGTTCAGGTTCATGTCCTGATGTACATGATGTGTGGGGCTAGGCACAGTCTTATTGCTGGGGAGTCCTGCTGAGGCGTGCTAGATGTTGGCAGTGCTTGAGTGTCCCTGCTTTGATACTTGAGTTTCTATGCATCCAGCTGAAAACTTCTAGAAAGGTATGCACGGATAGCTTCTAATTGAATCCGAACAAACAGGGATTTTAAACCGCAATATTCTTAAACTGATGCAGCCATCTCTTCAGTGTATATTGGAAGCTACTGTTGCTGTAAGGCTTTCTGCCTCTCTCTGAGCAGAGTAGTGTCCACGCCACATGCTGAGGCTTTAATCCAATACAGTATACATGTTGCCGCTTCTAAAGACGGAAAGTGCCATTCGTGGTACTTCTTATGATGCCCATTAAGAATTTTTATACTGTTTGATTTTACATGTGACTGTGTTAATGTTTGGTTTTTATCCTATAGTACCTTTGGTCTACACATGTCAGTGCTTCCCAGATTGTGGGAAAACATTGGAAGGCACTTCCCTTACTATTCGTGGCTTGTGCCCGTGACATAGATACATTTTAAGGGCATCCTGGGGTTATTTTGTTTCTGAGGTTTATAATGTGTTGTCCAAGGGTTTACATTCACAACAGAGTTTTGAACTAGGCACTGTTTAAATAATCACAATGTGCTTTATGAGTCTTTAGGTTTTATTTTGACACTTTATTTGTTCAGGCTAGAAGGCAACATTTCGGTGCATGGCAATGAAAGAAGGGCTAACCGAGGCCATCCACTCATACTTTTTATTTTTACAAAGGTGCCTTTCAAAATAGGACCCTAGCCTAACGGCTAGGGCGCTCGACCTTGGACCTAGGGAACTAGGGTGTTGATTAGGATGGCGGGCGGGCCTGCGTCCGTCTGCCACCCCGAAGTGGAGGGACCGTCCGCAGGGGCAGCCGCATTCCCTCCATAGGAATCAGGATGTGACCGCCACCCTGGCTGTCACATCCTGTATATTTAACATTGCGGGGGTGCTGCTTAAAGCAACACCCGCTGCAAAGTTAAAAATGCATGCACATGCAGGGGGGTACCATAGGTACCCCCCATGTGCGACCCCCACCCCCCAACATCCTGGGGGCCCGCAAGGGGTGCCCAGAAGCAAAGGTCCACATGCTTTTCTGCCGCGGAAAAGCATGTCTCCGCACCCATCATAATATGGTTGGCGGTGTCTTGCAGATACGCCACCATATTGTGGTTCACAACCCGCGGATCAGCGGCGGACGGACCTGTCGTCCGCCGCTGATCCCACCGCCATCATAACCTGGCAGTGGGTGTTTTCACGGACCGCGGCAGTGAATACGCATCCTCCGGGCCGGCGGTGGCTTCCACCGGCCCGGAGGATGCGGATTCACCGCCATCATAATCGACCCCTAGGTTTGAGTCTCGGTAATGTCGCTAAAACATCCTGTGATTCAGGGCAAATCACTTAATCTCCCGAGCCTACCAAAATGAATGTAACTTAACTGGTGATATGTAAAGCGCTCTGATACCCGGTTCGGGTCGAGTTTGCGCTATATAAAACTCTGCAAAAAAAATAAAAAAAAGTACATTTGTGCCTAGCTTGGGATTCAGGAAAAGCAGCAGTGGGAACAGGATACCCAGTCACTGCTTTCACCTTACTGTCTTCACAGTTTAATAGATAGAGACAGGGTTGATGAGTCTTACGACCACTAACATGGTGGGCATTTGCTTTACCTTAAAAGATAATTACATCTATAAACACCTCCTGAATACATCCAAACACCACATTAGGTTAGAAAAGAGGTAGTTTCAAGGGTAGGTCATCTACCATTTACTATTAGACACCTTTGAAAGATACAGTTTGGGATTTTTAGAAATGTACCATTAAGACAAGTTCGACATTTCGAAGGAGGCCATGCCTCCGAACGGCCAGTGCCGATTATGGGCAAAGTCTGCTACTTGCAAGCCATATTAAGTTAAGTTCTGTACTAAGTTATAAACATTCTAGTGTATAAAGATTTTATCTGGTTCCTTGTACTCTCAATGCAGTGCCAATTCTCAACTTCTTTTGCCTTACTAATTCCAGCAACCTCATGCCACTGCCCTCTTACAGAAAAGAAATGTCTCCTTTGTCCTCTTTAGAGCCTGCACCCCTATCGTGAGGTTCCCATAGCAAACTGTGCGGAGGCCTTTTTAGGTCTCGGTAATATCCGGTCTGCCGAAGGCAGCCCGGAAGTCCGAGAATTAATGTTTCTTAGAGTGGCTGCTATAGCCCGCCTCTCTTTTTGTCTCTCCTCCATTGGCTGGCTTCCTAAACGGAGAGAGCCGTCCCTCCAAAGAAGCTCCGTCTTTTTCGGATTCGAGGGCGTGATTTTTTGCGTTTTTTAGCCCTGTGATGTCATCTGTCACTCAGAGCGCAAAAAGCATGCCCCCGAATCGGAAAACGGCGCGCTTTTCTTTAAGCCATTTCGCAACGCCCGCCGCCCCAAGAAGTCGCCGAGTCCTCACCCCTCATGAAAACCATTACTGCATATGGCCGGGGAGTTAGGCGGAGGCAGCCCAGCCCAGACAGGAGACACGCAGAGGATCACAGGTACGCAGTCTCCCTCCTCAGTCTGTGTTGGTGTCCACCAAACCCCGTTGGCAGTGTTCTTTCAACGCTCAGAGAAACTTTGTGAGAGGAGGTTGGCACAAGAGGAGCCTGGTGATTAGTTTCAGTGTCTGGAAAAATGCTTAGCCCTGTGGGAACGCACTGTCCAGATCGAGCTGCGAATCAAAGAATACCGCTGCGAATCAAAGAATACCGCTGCGAATCAAAGAATACCTTGTGGTTTCTCAAAATGGCAATAAACCGTGTTATTATCAGACGGCCTGGTCGAGCGGCGCTCTGCCCTCCTGCCAGAGGGAAGGTCACCCCGGTGCTGGGGAAGGGAGGAACACTGCAACCTCTCCCTCACATGGCCCTCTTTTTTTTCTGATGAAGGAATCTCCCGGCATCCCTCCCTCTTTCCCAAACTCTTGGAAAACTCTTCCAGCTGAGGGGGGGGGGTCAAGCAGGCATCTATTGATTAATAGTGCATGCCTACTGAAAGTTCTCTCAGCCTTACTGTACACATCACAGGCACCCTCACCCCACCAGATGCCATTGGGCAGGTCATGTGACTGATTCTCACCAGCCCTCCTGACCTTCCACAGACCCGCAACTTAACATCACTGTCTCCCAGCCCTTCCAGACATTATCAGGCAGGAGGCAAGACAAGTGACCCAATCCACCCCAGCCCCACTGACCTGTCACAGACTGACTCTCTCCCGGCCCTACCAGATCTTCACAGCCCCTTCCTGGGAATGTTACAGGCCTGACAGCTGATTCACTGTCCCAGACATATGGCTGACTCTTCCAAACATACAAGCCGCACAGAGGCTCGACATGCCACGACATGGGACCGACTCTCTGACCAGCCACGGTCCTGACATGCTACTGATTCCCCAGCCCTGCCGGCCTCACAGAGGCACGGACATGCGACTGACTCGGCCTTGGCCCCACCCGCCCACGTGCACTCTTGCCAGCTTTCGTTTCTTGAGCTGAAGTGGAGCCGTCCTCAGTGAGACCCTTTACATACCTGCATAAATGCATGCATGAGCGTCACGCTAGGGCGCACATGCACATTCCAAAGAAGGCGCACATTCCACAGGCGCTGCAAGCGCTGGACAGGTCACTCCCCAGCAGAGGGCAGGGCCCCTCCAAGGGGTCAGAGGTCACAAAGTGGGCTTTTAATAATGCATTGATTTCATGCAAAACATTCCTACATGCATCAGGGTCTCGGGAAGGGGCGGGGGCAGTGAGGGTGGCTGTGGGTAGCAAGTGTGTGTGTGGGGGGGGGGAGGAGAGGGGAGGCAGGGGTGAACCTAGAAAGTTCGCTGCCACGTAGAGGCACCGAAGAGCTGAAAGCGGTCCCAACCCAGAGAGACCACAATCTCAGTTGTGGCGGGTGAGTATGGGTTGTTGGAGGTGCCTGTGATTGTTGGGCTCTCTGGATTGGGACAGCTGTGCGCTCATACGGTGCCTCTTAGTTGTGGTGGGTGTGTATGTGTGTGTGCTTGTGTGTTGTTGGAGGTGTCGGATTGTGGGTCTCTCTGGATTGGGACAGCTGTTCGCTCATACGGTGCCTCTTAGCTGTGTTGGGTGTGTATGTTTGTGTGTTGTTGCAGGTGTCTGTGATTGTTGGGTCTCTATGGTTTGGGACAGCTGTGCGCTCATACAGTGCCTCTTAGCTGTGGTGGGTGTGCATGTTTGTGTGTTGTTGCAGGTGTCTGTGATTGTGGGTCTCTCTGGGTTGGGACAGCTGGGCGCTCATACGGTGCCTCTTAGCTGTGATGGGTGTGTATGTTTGTGTGTTGTTGGAGGTGTCTGTGATTGTTGGGCTCCATGGATTGGGACAGCTGTGCGCTCATACAGTGCCTCTTAGCTGTGGTGGGTGTGTATGTTTGTGTGTTGTTGCAGGTGTCTGTGATTGTGGGTCTCTATGGATTGGGACAGCTGTACGCTCATACGGTGCCTCTTAGCTGTGGCGGGTGTGTATGTGTTGTTGCAGGTGTCTGTGATTGTTGGTCTCTATGGATTGGGACAGCTGTACGCTCATACGGTGCCTCTTAGCTGTGGCGGGTGTGTATGTGTTGTTGCAGGTGTCTGTGATTGTTGGTCTCTATGGATTGGGACAGCTGTGCGCTCATACGGTGCCTCTTAGCTGTGGTGGGTGTGTATGTTTGTGTGTTGTTGGAGATGTCTGTGATTGTGGGTCTCTATGGATTGGGACAGTTGTGCGCTCATATTGTGCCTCTTAGCTGTGGCGGGTGTGTATGTTTGTGTGTTGTTGGAGGTGTCTGGGATTGTGGGTCTCTATGGATTGGGACAGCTGTGCGCTCATACAGTGCCTCTTAGCTGTGGCGGGTGTGTATGTTTGTGTGTTGTTGGAGGTGTCTGTGATTGTGGGTCTCTATGGATTGGGACAGCTGTGTGCTCATACGGTGCCTCTTTGCTGTGCTGTAATATATGACTCATGTTTTTCCATTCAGGCGGCAACCCCTGCTCAATCGTGCTCGCTCGTTGGCCTCATGGACGGACTTCCGAAAGCGCTGAAAGTCACAAGCATCAAAGAGGCGCTTTATTAGCTGTGAAGGGAGCAGGAAGGTGGTGGAGCGGGACAGTGGGGGTAGAGGTGCTCGGCGCGAGAAGGGGGTGCTGCATCGCTGCATTTCCGAACGATGGGGAGTGGGGCGACTACAATTAGGCAGTGGGGCCTATTGCCCACAGATTTAGCTAGTACGTTCTTGAAAAGAGTCCTTGCGAGCACCACTACATGCAGCCTTGTACTGCTCGTGGGGTGTTTGCAGTTAAATCCATCGAGTACATGGATCCTGGTTCGGGACTAGAAGAGCCCAGTTCATCCTCTGTGTGTCTTTGTTTAACCTCCATTCAGAGATGCCTTTTTCCATTTTTTTTGCACGCGCCCCTGGGGGACCGGGCAACTAACAATGCACAGTCTGTCGCTAAAGCATTGTGACACCACGGCATTTAGAGGGAATTCTAAACTCCCTTGTGCACATGAGTGATTGGGGAAGCGATGTCATGTGACTGCAGTGATTAATGAAGAGTGCATTATCCGAAAGGTAGTGACCTGTGCCAGGTCCGTTTAAACAATTGATGACATGATTATGTGCCAATCTGGGTAGAGCTTGCAGCTTCAGCAGCTGAGGAAAGTGAACGTTTAACATATATTGCTTGAAACCTGGAGTTTTCTTTAATTTACAAGACTTCTGCAAAGGCTGCAAGTGTGTGCGTGTGTCTGTGTGTGTACACACAATGTGCAAGACACCACAGTGGCGCACTCTGACAGCCAAGGGCATGTCTCAGTAATGGGGTGGGGCAGCTGTCTCTGATCAGGGCAGATGTGCATAATAGGATTTCTGCAAAGACTGCAAGTGTGTGTCTGTATGTGTACACCCAATGTGCAGGACACCACAGTGCATGTAGAATTGTTTATGTTTTAGAAAAAGATAAGTAACCTTGGATTTCGGCTTTCTGCGCAATGCAGGTACAATTGAAAATTCCAGTGACGTTAACGTTGTGTTTTAATAGGCGTAATTTATTAGGAGCAAATAATGTGTTGCTCACACAAAAACGGCAAATTCCCATAGGTTTTCAAATAACTCGTGTCACTTAGTGGTTTGTGGTGCTTCACCCGGTATCGTTCCGGTATCGTTCCGGTCTGCCCGACATGGCCAGTGTCCTGCTGTTGCAGGTGACAAGCCAAGGAAGTTATGCCCCCACGCAGGACCAGGGTGCTTTTTGTTCCAACTGATTGTCTCTTTTCCTTCAGAGGAATATTTCTAACTGCTCTGAGGGGCAAATTTCTAACAGACATTATGACATAAGCATAATTCAACAGCACATACAGTAAGTAGATCTGCGTGCTGAGGGGCGAGTTGCAAAACATGAAGGCACGGAGGGGATGGTGATAATATTCAGTGCTCAACGCCCTCTGAGTTGTCAGGTGTGAATTTCTTGGCGAGTAGTTACTCCATATGGTGGTTGCTATTCTGGAAAATGTATCTTAGTTGCTGGGTTATATATCTGGATGCAGACACTTTAACTACTGCTTCTTGCTTTCTCAAATATGCTTGAAAATGCACCATTTGCCCGCTATGTTTTCAAACTTTTCTCAGGGGAAGAACCCACCCCCAAAATCCCTTTATGATGGTGTGCTTACAATGCTCCCTTGCCACTAGGCGCTCACTCGATCTTTTATGCCCCAATACTTTCAAATGTCACCAGCCACCACTGTGTAGCTCTGTTTGTGTGTGGATAGCTTTTTTTTGTAGGTGGCTCTATGTGTAGTGGCTCTGTCTGTGTGAGGGTGGCTCTGTGTAGGTGGCTCTGTGTGTGTGGGTGGCTCTGTATGTGTGTGTGTGGGTGGCTCTGTGTGGGTGTAAATGCAATAGATCATGCATTTGCGAGCGATTAAGCTATTGGCATTGTAAATGACATTACCATTTATTTAACAATTACGCTATTGGCAATGTAAATCACAATGCCATTTTTTATGATTAAAAAAAAAAAGTCATGCGCAATGCCAATAGCTCTACCTTAAATAATGCCGAGACCATTGCATTGTAAATGCTTGTTGTAATTTGGAGTGTGATCCGGAGAAGATTCTATGGTCGGGAGCGCATCTTACTTTTTAAGAGAGTCACTTACTTCTGTCATCTTATCGGGCTGCAGAGGACTCACAGGGGTGGCAGTAAAGTGATTATAATTGCAGGACAGGGCTGTCTCTCTGTCACCTGCTTGAGAGAGCCGACAATTGGCCTCCTGTGTTTTTAGAAGTTTTAAGCCAGGCCCATACACTGGGTGCTTTGCATGAGTGTTACGTGTGAGTGCTACTTGTGTGTAGAGTAAGCATATAGAAAATTGATGATAGGTACTAAAGATGACGGCTTCGCATTACAGCTCAGGCCACAGATGTTGTCGCAAGACCCTCCAAGAGTATTCCAGGGGTCCATTTTAGTGAGTCAGGCAGATGAGTGTTGTTGGTGCTACGGACAGAGATAAAGGGCACCTTTAAGCTTGAAGGTTTCCTCATGTCCCTTCCTGGCCCACAGTTCTGTGGGCGAGGCTACGCCTTCACAGGTTAACACATGCTTAAGTGGGGCAGCTGCAGCTGCCTTTGTGCTCTTGTTATGGGTTTCTTTTAAGAGGGGACTCCCAGTTCTCCTACCTACCTGCTCACACTTGTAAAACGGATCATGGCTGGACACAGTCCTGAGCTGTTGGAATACACAAAGTTTGTCAGTGTCATGAATGTGAAGATGATACAGAAACTTCCAGCCACTGTGCCAGACGTCTGGGCCACACACCATTGACTAACAGGACATTCCCTTTGAGCTTCTTGGTTGATATACTGACTACCAGGACCAGAAACATTGGGAAGATGCACCTGCCAAGAGGGGATGCCTACATCCTACTTTGAGAGGGAGTGGAGGTGCCCTGTACGAAGCAAAGGCTGCAATGAGCTCAGGAAAGGCAAAGAGAAAGCCATTTCTATGACATGGAGTGCTGCCCATACTGAGATACTGCAAATGAGGTTTGAAGGCCTGGGTGTATCCCCAGTGGAGGTGGCATTGACCTCTGTGCTTCAGGGTGTGTAGAAATTCAACAGGATGCACATTTCATGCTGTGATGTAGCTCCAAGAAGTGCTAAAGTGCTAGGTAAACGCTAGACAAATGCTAGACACAGTCAGACTCACAAACATCATGTACCATGAGAAGACCAAGATTGTCAGAGTGTGTCATCGCTGCAACCCAGAGCCGGCACCTGTTTTTTTTGGGACAGGTGGGGGATGGAGGAAGGCTGTGCCTGGGCGGGTGGAAGACCGAAGTAGGAAGATCTCTGTGACCATGAGATATGCCACTCCCAGTGCACCTCTGACTGAATGGTGGAGGTGCTGCCGTGACTTACATTAGGTTGCGGGCATCTGCATTTACGTGAGCTTTGCCAGCTAGGCTGGGACGAAGACCACATCATTCCTGCTTGGTGGACCATGCTGGACACAACCCACTTGAGTGGTTTTATCTCCGCTGTCAGTGGCACCTTGTAGGCGCTGCCTGTGGAACGACCATCATGGGCTCGGCAATCAGGACAGATAAGTTACTGCTCTCCCAGTGTAGGCAAGAGGGCACACTAGAGTGAGGGCTGAATAACTATGCCATTTTGGCTAAGAGTGATTATATTGAGAAGAGCTACCCCACCATGACACACTGAAATTTGCTTTGCAGGGTCAAGGGCCAATGCACCTTATTGGAATATTCCTATTATAGTGTGGGTACTCTATCCCTTAGTGACCTGTAACAAACGCCCTATGTTAAGTTGTGTACATTGGCATTCATTGTGGTGGTTAACCTTAAAGTACTTTTCTCTTTCTTTAAAAACCAAGTACTGGCTGGACACTGATTTATTCAATGTCACCTGACTATGTCTGTGGAGTGCTAAATCCCACACCAACTCCCTGTGTACGTTTGGGCAGCTCAACTTTGCTCCCCTGAGTGTCAAGTGCTACAGCACTGTACTTGGTGATCAGCTTCAGGTCCCATAGTAGGGTAAGCACCGGGACTCAAGTGGTAAATGGCTCTAAGTCACCCAAAGAAAGCTTGTCACCATCCTTGAATCTTCACATGTACACAGTTTCAAATGGTCACTTGCATTGAAACCAATGTACTCTTGATTCTTATTTTCCAGGGAAGTACTATGCTTGGAGCTGCTTTACCTCAGAGTCATCACTGGCTGTGCCGACGGCAAAATACGTGTGTTTAACTTCCTCAGTGGCGACTGTCTAAGGGTGGTGAGAGTCAACAGTAAAGCAGACCCGGTAGCTTCATTCTGCATTCAGGGAAACAGGTGAGTGGGAAAAGATCATTGGCACCGTCCTCAAAGATGCACCTTACATTTCCAAAGTGGAAGATTTCCTTCATTCTCATTGCAGTTGATCATCTTAACTGAGTTTTAAGAGATATTGTCGCTGTGTAAAGACATTCATCTTAGGTGGGTAAGATTGTAAGTGTGTCGGGTGCTAATGAAAGCTGGTAATGTGCATGTATCGACATACAGTAGCGGCATCCAAATATTTCTTACTGTACTATCAAACCCGCTACAGTGTAGAAAGAGAAGCACCAGAGTCCCATTGCTGTCCTGTCGTTTCATTTTGAGAAATCTACAGCAGGGGCAGCAACTTCATTGATGTCCTATCAGAAAGGGTGTATCCAAGATGGAATCTAGCAGGGCAGCTACATCAATAATGTCCTACCAGAATGAGTGAATGCAACATTGTTTGAGGAGGGCTCCTTAGATATAACAACAACGAATCTTGGGAAGCTAGAGAGAAGTGTGATAAAAAGCATGGGCTGAAGGCACCAGGATAGATGAAAGCTTTGAGAGAAGGAGGTCAAAAAAAACTTGCAAAAATCAAAACGTTTTTAGGCATTCATAAATGCTCCTGGGCCAAACTCTCCTAGATTCCAGCCACACTGCTGTTTCATTGGCATGGGACCCAAGACAGCATTATACCGTTTATTTGTATAATCACAAGGATGCCCCTGGGTTTTGGTGCCATGTGCATAAAAAGAGCACAACATACCCTAGCATGAGGTTTATCCCAACTGCCATGTCAGCCAAGCGTTAATCTACTCCTTTATCTTGAACCATGATCCTAATCTGGTAATTACAGTGGCTATGGAATAACTTGTCTAATAAGAGCATCCTTATTTTGTTGTGTACTTAAATCATTTCTTTAAAAAAAACCTCTTCTAAATAATAATGAAAAGCAAATTTTCAATATGATTCTATGATTTTCTGACTACTTTCATTACTCCGTACATGCTGGGCACGCAAAATCATCATGATTTGCTGCTTGCAAATCCTTTCCATAACTACTCAACAATAAAGCATGGCCAAGCTGTAGGCCCATTTATCCCATAGGTAAGAGTGAGTGTGATTGCTGAAACTGTGTGGCTGCAGCAGGAGCACACATAACTGGGCAAAGGGCCAACCTTATGGATGCTGACTTTGGGCCCAATTCACAAAGGTAAATATGCCTGTATATATTTACTCATGTGTAGTTCTACTCCGACACCAAGGTTTCAGAGTATTAATAACTATTAGTAACTTTTCACTTGGTGGTGGAGATCTCCACCCCCATTGTAGAGAACTCCCTATAGGAAAATATATAGAAATGTAATTATTTTTGTTGTTGTTAACAAAAAGCATAAACATATTTGCATTTATAACATGTTTGTAAAATAAGTAAAAATATTTAATATGAACCTAGGACTAATAGAATAAAAATGTACAGCACATTAATAATAACAATAAGTTACATATATTAGTTTATAAATATTTATTAACAATTTACGGGCGTGGCCACGGAGACGACCAAGGCGGCTGCCTCTGCTTGAAGCTCCGTCGGTCGGGCTTGCTAAGTTCCATCTAGCCATGCTTTAAGCACCTTCTGAGCCCAGCAATCTTATTCCATCCTTCAGCCGACCCGATAGGCATACATTCGGCGCTTGAACGGAGTTGGGCGAGCGCGTGTCCTTCGAGAGCGGCGGAGGGGACTGAGGGCCGCGCTGCCTTCTCCCTGGGCAAGTCCATCTGCGCCCGACTGGTTGGTGGGTCTTGCTCCTGCGGGGCCCTGCTGGTTGCTGCGCCCCTCTGCGGCGTCTGTTGGGCCCTCCTCTCCCCCCTGTCCTCCCTCGGGTTGGGCCAGTTGGTTCCCGGCTTCTGGGCCTCGCTCGCAGCTTTCGGGCCTGTTGCTCAGTCCCAAGCCGGGGACTTTATTTCGGGGCTACCGGGTGGGTGGGGGGGGGGGCTGCGGTAGGCTTTCCGGGGGCTGCGGTGTGGGGGTGTGGGGGGCCAGCGGCGGCTGGTCCTGCGGAGGTGAGCGCCTCCCCTAGTCTGTGGCAGCCCCGCCAGCTCTCTATGCCCATCGTACAGGCCGCAAATCTACCCCTGACGTCGACCCTCCTGCATTTACCCCAGCTGCCGGTGCCTGACTGGCACGAGTCTCCTGCGACAGGCCGCGGCCTTCACATTTCCCTGATTTCCCCGCCTTGTGGTTCGGTATGGGGGGGGGATTACCCGCTACACATCGTGGTGCCATATTTGAGAGGGACGCGGTCTTCTGTTCCGCTAATAGGCCCGGGGCGATGTGATCTGGCACCTTGGCTGAATCCTAGCTGAAGGGTAGACAGTGCATGAACTGTGGGGTTACTATTACCGTTTGCGACACCAGCGCTCTCTGTGTGCCCCTCCAGCCCTACAACACCTTGGGCGCTATTTTTGCCCGCTTAATTGATTTATTGTGGATCATCTGCCAGGACCTGCTTCCTGCCTTGTGCGCTTGGAGTTGGTGCTGCCATTGGTGTGATCCTACTATTGGCTGCCATTTACCTTTCTGCATTATGGGAAAGAGGGAACCAAACCAGCGCAAGCTCAGCATTGACAAGGCCTCCCTTACCACCACTGGTGCCCCCCCTGGCTCCACCACGGGCGATGGGGGTCCTGCTGACCGAGATGATGCCGCGTCGCTGGTCGCCTCCATGATGAGCGAAACGAGTGCCGGCTTCAAGTCCCTTCATAGCCGCTTTGACAGTCTCAAACAAAAATTGGCAGACATGGGGTCTAATACAGGTTCACGACAGGCGCGAGAGTATCAGACATTGAAGATGGCGCGTCCAAATCCTTGAAACTCTTGGAACGAGTAGAAAAAAATCCTTAAAGATGTGGCCATTAAGAACGAGGACCTCTAAGCGCGTAGCCGACGCAACAATAACCGCATCCTTGGCGTGGCGGATACAACCTCGACTGGTCGCATGGATACCTTCGTGGAAAAGCTACTCACGGACCAGTTTGGTAGAGATGTCTTCACACAGGGGTTCGTGGTGGAGCGGGCTCACAGATCTCTGGGTCCCCGTCCTCGCCCTGGCCTGCCTCCGCGCCCCATCATTGCAAGACTTATAAATTTCCGAGATCGTGATTCTGCTCTTCGGGCAGTGCGCGAAATGGGTGAGATCCAGTTGCAGAGCAATGCCTTATCCTTTTTTCCAGACTTCACCCTGCAGGAGGCGAGATGCAAGAATAATGGCGTTAAGGATGCCCTAGGGAATCTAGGCCTCAAGTATGGCATGCTATATCCAGCACGGTTGAAGGTGGACGTTGCCAGCAGATTTAACATTTTCGACACCCCCACGGAGGCGCAGGAGTTTTGCCAGAACTATAGGAAACAGGGGTCGTGTGCGACCAACGCTTCTGGCTCGCTTTCTCCTGTACGCGGCGATTCCCAGGCCAGCGCTGATCTATTCACGGAACATGAGACTAGCTGAACACTCATTATTCCTTGTTGTATCCTTTGTTGTAACAACGACATCACCCCATCTCAAGACCTCTGCAACTCCCTCGCCTCCTACTTCCACAACAAGATCGCGGACATACACAACAGCTTCAGCACACAGCCAGCGCACCCCACGTCAGCACCTGCACCCCCCACCACCACCCTCCGCGCCTGGACCCCGATCAACACTGAGGAAACCCTACGCACGATGAACTCCATCCACTCCGGATCTCCAACCGACCCCTACCTTCACCACGTCTTCAACAAGGCCGACTCCGTCATCGCGCCCCACCTGCGGGACATCATCAACACCTCCTTTGACACCGCGACCTTCCCGGAGAGCTGGAAGCATGCCAAACTCAGCGCTCTACTAAAGAAACCATCAGCGGACCCCACCGAACTCAAAAACTACCGCCCCATCTCGCTCCTCCCGTTTCCGGCCAAAGTCATCGAGAAGACAGTCAACAAGCAGCTGGCCGCCTTCCTCGAGACAAATGGATCCCTCGACTACTCGCAGTCCGGCTTCCGGGCCAACCACAGCACCGAGACCGCCCTCATCGCAGCCACTGACGACATCCGAGCCCTGCTCGACAACGGGGAAACAGCCGCCCTCATCCTCCTGGACCTCTCCGCGGCTTTCGACACCGTCTGCCACCGCACCCTAGAGCAGCGCCTCAGCAACGTCGGAATCCAAGAGAAGGCACTAGAATGGATCATCTCCTTCCTCGCCGGAAGGACACAGAGAGTCTGCCCCCCCCCCATTCAGATCAGAAGCCACCGAAGTCATCTGCGGCGTTCCTCAAGGCTCCTCGCTCAGCCCCACCCTCTTCAATGTCTACATGAGCCCCCTTGCGGCCATTGCACGCCAACACAACCTCAACATCATCTCTTATGCCGACAACACCCAGCTGATCCTCTCCCTCACCAACGACCCCGCCACCGCCAGAGCCAACCTACACGAGGGGATGAAAGACGTAGCCGAATGGATGAAGAACAGCCGCCTGAAACTGAACTCAGACAAGACGGAAGTCCTCATCCTAGGATCTTCGCCCTCCGCCTGGGACGACTCCTGGTGGCCCCCTGCCCTGGGCAGCGCACCCAAACCAACAGACCACGCACGCAACCTGGGCTTCATCCTGGACTCCTCCCTCTCCATGACCAGACAAGTCAACGCCGTCTCCTCGTCATGCTTCAACATCCTGCGCATGCTACGTAAGATCTTCCGGTGGATCCCCACCGAGACCAGGAAGACGGTCACCCAGGCCCTCGTCACCAGCCAACTGGACTACGGCAACTCCCTCTACGCCGGAACCACTGTCAAACTCCAGAAGAGACTCCAGCGAATGCAGAACACCTCAGCAAGACTCATCCTGGACATCCCCCGACACGGCCACATCTCCGGACACCTGAGAGACCTGCACTGGCTCCAGGTCAACAAGAGAATCGGGTTCCGACTCCTCACCCACGCACACAAAGCCCTACACAACCAAGGCCCAAGATACCTCAACAACCGCCTCAACTTCTACACTCCCACACGCCAGCTTCGATCAACCAACCACGCCCTCGCCGCCGTCCCCCGCATCCGAAGAGCCACCACAGGAGGAAGGTCCTTCTCCTACCTCGCCGCGAAGACGTGGAACTCCCTCCCGACTCACCTCCGCCTGACCCAAGACCACCTCGCCTTCAGGAAGCAGCTCAAGACCTGGCTGTTCGAGCAGTAGCGGACCCCCCCTCCCCAAGTGCCTTGAGACCCTCCGGGTGAGTAGCGCGCTATATAAATGCTGTGATTGATTGAGTGGAGTCGCGACTCTGTTAAGTATTTAGGGGTACACGTTCATCTGAATGCGCCAACATAATTAAACTAAATTACGGAAGTGCTGTTAGCTTATTAGAGAGCCAGATTGAGAGATGGATTCGCCTCCATGTCTCTATGGCGGGACGTATTGCGATAATTAAAATGATGGTCCTTCCTCGGTTCTTATATCTTTTTAATATTATCCCGATACCTCTTACCAAGGTTTTCTTTTCCCAATTGCGCTCTCTATTATTGCATTTAGTTTGGGTTGACAAAAATCCATGCGTCACATGGCGTGTTTTGACTCTCCCATATGAGAGAGGCGGATTTGGCATCCCCGATTTTTATTTGTATTTTTTAATTGCGCATTGTTCTTATGCGTATTCCTGGTTCCACCCAGATGCCCGCATATTGTATTTAAAACCTGAGGCGGATCTGGTCCTCCATGGACGCCTCTCCACTGTATTACCGAAGGGCTTCCCTCGAGACCCACGAGACATACAGACCGTTTCGTCAACCAGCTGGGCCTGGGACAGGCTCTGTAGGCTTCTTGGTCTGGATTAGTTATATTCACCGGCCCTCCCTTTGCCCAATGATTCATGGATCCTGATTACTGGGGAGACGGTAGTAAAACATACACTAGACAAATTCCATATCCTCACCATTGGTGACATTTTCCCGGAGGGCCACACTTTTTCCATTTCTGAGGATCCTTGCTTCACGGACCGCACATTTATGGACTCCTTTGTTCTGACCAGACTGAGGTCCATGTTGCGTGCTTCGTTCCCTACATTTCCACTGGCTCCTGACTCTGCTCCCCCGCTTACGCTCCACATTCAACATACATCGGGGGCACACATGGTTTCCAAACTATATAGGCTGTGCGGCGCTGCTATCCCCCATTTGGACGCTACAGTTGCATGGTAAACTGATTTGGGGAACACTATCTCCGATGCTCAGTGGGAACAGTGCTGCAGAGTCACGAAAAAAGTTTCTTTGAACAGTAGGCATATACTTATGCATTTCAAATTTGTCCGAAGGTTATACCACACCCCAAAGCGATCACATAGAATAGACCCCAACCGTCATCATAACTGCCCCAAATGTGGACCCCTCTTCGCCGGTTTTGCCCATCTTTCTTGGACTTGTCCCCTTTTGCACAACTATTGGTCACAAGTACACCGCACTTTCAGTGACATCCTATGTATCAATCTGATCCCCACCCCAGAGATTGCACTGCTGGGCTACGTTTCCAATTTTCCACGCACTCTCCGTAGACTGGCTGTTTTGGGATTCTTGCTAGCTAAGCGTGAAATGGCATTATTGTGGTGTGACAGAAGGCCCCCGAGATTGAAGTCATGGCTCAGGAGTCTGGCTTTTTGCAACATCAATTGTGTGGAGTACTCTACTATGGTTCCCTGTTCGTCTAGACCCACTGACATTTGGGAGCCGTATCGCTCCTACATTGACAAGATCACTGCTGACCGTCAGTCTCAGATAGACAGTCAAATTGTTCATGAGGGTGTGGGTTGACGGGCCATGTTATTGTGAAGGGATACCTCTTGTTTATTTATTCTTCCAAATTTTGTATCAATGGAGGGTTCTTATCGTAGAGATATGATGGACACGATGTTACACACAGGTTCTATTGCAACTGTGGTCATTCATGGTCCCTTTTCTTTATGTTTGTTTGATTTATATTTCATGTAATCTGGTTCATGGAACGTCATTTATATGATCCATATGTTATGTATTATTTTCGTATCGTATGAGCACGCTCTTTCTCTTAGATGTATGTAATTTGCTATGTCAAGAAACCAAAGATACATCAGTGTGTGTTTATTTGGAAAATGATAAATAAAGAGTTAAAAAAAAAAAAAAAATTTAAACAAACACCCTCAATAATATTTTATTTTCAATTTTTTGTTATTAAACTTAGTTAAAGGCATTTAATTAATGTAAAATATTGTAACCTTTTAAAAATATTATTGACATGTCTACACATTTTTAAATACATACATATAAATAGGCTGAAGGACCCTGCACTTCAATTCCAGCGACAACAACACTGGGGCAGAAAGTCCCTTCAGAGGTCCAATCTCAACTTCCAGATTTGGCCCCACAGTTGTACCAGATGGCATCATACTGCATGGATTGTGGTGTTGTAGTGGGTGCCGGAGAGTAATCCATAAGACCCCTTCGCAATGCTGCAAAGAATCATAAATGTTCGTGGATTTTTTTTGGGCCCTTCTTAGTTTTTTTACATTAGCAGACATTTTATTATCTTACACAATGGGTATCTAATATCTATGTGTTGTTCATTTTATTATCTTCTCATTTTTTGTAACACTACTTGCTGTATGTGCAAGTCAAAGCATTCATCTACAAATAAATACACTGCTAACTTTTGCCAGATATCATTATTTACTTTTTCACTTTTTAAATACAAGTCAACAGTCTGTGTTTAAATCTTTTACTGAGTTCGTTGACAACATATACAAACCACAATGTATTAAATTTGTTAAATTTTTTAATCTCTTCTTCAAAACTATTGACTGTAATATATGTGTTCTGTTCTACAACTCCTGCAAATTTGCATGCTTTCTAATCTTGCAAGGATCCAATCCTTCTAAAGTACTTATTACGTATTCTAAACTTCAACTTGGAAAGATATGTAGAAATGTCCTTAATATATTAATGGATTGCTGTTGAATACTACATATACTACTACAATTCAATTTCTATATAGGTGCCTGACTCCACCTTCCTTTTACGTTTTCTCCAATAAGTTGCTCTACATTTGTACATAACATCCCCTCATACGCTATGGACGTGCCATTCTTCATTTCACAACATCGTCCTCCATATTCAATAGCATATTCAATAGCATGAACTAATCTATGATCCTAGAGATAGCTTCCTACATTAAAGAAAGACTCTGTACTAGAACTATGTATGCATTCTTCACAGTGGCTGTACTGGCCATGTTGGCAAAAAGGAAAAACCTATGCATACCTTCTAGTAGTGTGGCCAACGGTCCACCAGATGTTCTAGTTGTACATGCGGTAAAATCAGGAATAGGAAACGAATAACCGTGGTCCTGAGTAATTAGCGTGGCCAGCGGTCCACGCGGGTTGCCATGATGTCCATGCAGCAGACACAGGAAAAGAAATAACATGGTCCTGTTCAATCAGACCGTAACTGGGGAGATAAGCAATGGGGTGAGGTTAGCCGGCGTGCACGGCTGTTGTAATGATAGCGAAGGGAAGCAGACGGTCCAGAGTTTACCAAATGGGATAAATCCTGAGATACAAGCTGCTTGAAGAAATCGTGGGGAGTGCAGCAAGCAGGCAAATGAGGTGTCACTTCCAACAGCCGGGAGTGCTGTGAACGTTTGGTGTAAATATAGCCGGAAGAAGAGTTCGTGCCAGGGGTCACGTGTGTTTGGGCGATTGGTGCACGCAACGCTGAAGGGATGAGTGCCCCGGAAGACCAGGGAGTGAAAAGCGCCATTAGTAAGATGGCAAAGAAAAGAGAAAAACCGAAAAAATATATCCAGCAAAGAATGTGACATAAGATTCTCAGTACATTAAATGATTACATTCCGAGTGATTATTCAGGAAGAAGATACTTGTTCTCGACAAAAGTACTGATTAAACGGTCTAGAACAATAGACACAACATAGGTATAATGTAAGTTAGGACATGGAAATACAGCAAATCGATATGGAAAGAAGGCGTGGGTTGTGAAGGAAAGGGGGGTGGGGAAATGGTTAGGGTTTGTGATGGGAGGCAAGAAGGGGAAAGGTGCTTAAGAGGGTCCATATGGTTACAGAATCCATACGGTTACAGGCGTTCAGACAATGGACATAATTTTAGAAAACAATGTTATAAATAACACAGCAAAGATGCATTTACAGTATTGGACACAAATGAGAGACAATCAAGGAGGGAAAAACTAAAGGAGAGAAAGAAAACATCAGACAGATTCACCAGTGGTATCAATGTACATCAATGGTCGTGTTCCACTCATCAAGTGTGTTAAGGCCGTTATTCACAGAGTCGCAATGTGCGATCCAACGACATTCGCATTTGCTAAGAAGCAGTTGTAGATGTCACCTCGGAGGGGGAGTCTTGGTTGGTCGATAACTTACCACACCATGTTGGTTTCGGAATGGTTGTTTTCTCTGTAGTGTGAGACTAGTGGGGCTGTCTCGATGTTGCAACTGATACAACTCTTGTGTTGAGAAAACCACTGCTTGATCATTTGGATGGTTTTACCAATATATACCAGATTGCAAAGGCAACGTATTGCGTAGATTACGTTGAATGTTCTGCAATTGGAAAATTGCTTAAAATGAAATTTACGGTTGCCCATAGCAAATACCTTAGTGTTAAGGGTGAGGTCACAAACCGAGCAAGACTGACATTTGTAGTGGCCTAAGACCTGGGGTAAGCCCCAGAGTGAGGTCTAGGAGTGGGTATCTCTTTTATTATCTGGCCATGTGATGGCCTGGACCAATTTGTCAGAGAGGTTGTTGCCCCTCTTGTATGAGAACAGGGGAGGCTCCTGAAAGGAGGCATGGGTGCGGAGTATAGACCAGTTCTTTTTAATCACCTTGCTGACCTTGTTGCTTGAGGGGCTGTAGGTTGACACAAAAGGTATGCGCGAGTTAGTGCACTTAGGGGAGGATGATAGAAGTACCCGTCTGTGGCCATACCAAGCACATTTGCAAGCGTGGGCAACCAATCGTCTAGGGTAGCCATGGTTCATCAATTTTTTGGAAAGAATGGCGGCTTCTCTGAAGTAGTCCTGCCGCCACTTACAGTTCCTCCAGATACAGAGAAACTGTCCGTACGGTAGGCCATCAAGTAGGCCGGACGGGTGGTAGCTAGAGTATAACAGGAGTGTGTTGCGCTCGGTCGGCTTACGGAATAATGCTGTGCTGATTGCTCCTTCTTCAGCATGGAGGGTTAGGTTGAGGAATGGGAGGTCGTTAGATCAGATATCGGAGGTAAATGTAAGATGTTCTTGGCAGTTGTCTAGCCAATTAATGAAGGAGGACAGAGATTCAAAGGTACCCTTCCAAAGTAGAAGTATGTCCTCAACATAGCGATGCCAAAGGCTGATTTGTGTGAAGAAAGGATTGCTGTCAGACAGGATGTGTGTGGTTTCCAGGTCATGGACGTAGAGGACAGCAAAATTCGGGGCAAAACAAGCTCCCATGGAAACCCCCTTGATCTGGAGATAGAAATGTCTTTATACAGAAAGTAGTAGTTGCTAAGGTTGAACTGAAGGAGGTCCATGATAAATTTGAATGGAATGCGGGTTGGTCTGAGGCGTGTTTCTAGGAGGCGTTCCATGACAGCCAGGCCCTCAGTGTGGGGGATGTTCGTGCATAGCGATTTGATATCAAGACCTACCATCAGGTCTGTTTGGTCAATGAAATGTCTATCTTCAATGATGTTAATCAAGTTGGTTCTGTCTCTGATAAAAGTGTCATTCATGGGAACAAATTCTTTTAGGATGGCATCAATGTATTTGCCAAGGGGTTCCAGGATGGAACTGCACTCTGATACTATGGGTCTCTCAGGGGTTCAGTGGAGTTTTTATGTATTTGTGGGAGTACGTAGATAACTGGCGTTCTGGGAAGTGGATTGTTGAGGAAGGTGTGTTCTTTTTTGGTGATGATGTCAGATAATAATGCCTGGTTAGTCACATCTAGTATTTGTCTGTGAATACTGGCGAGGGGGTCTGACTTGAAGGCACGGTAATGTGAGATGTTCGCAAGTTGCCTCAGGATTTCACTATCGTATTTGTTGAAGTCCATCACCACTATGCCACATCATTTGTCGGCAGGTTTGATCACTATATGTTGGTTTTCCCCTAAATTGTTTAGGGCTTTCTTTTCACATAGTGGGAGATTTACGGGACAAATTCAGAGTGTTGTTGCAGCTCTTTGATTTCATGGAGTACTAACTGTTCAAAGGTTAAAATGTCTGGGGGCATAGAAGATGCAGGGCGGAGGAAGGTAGAAACCGGGTGAAAATGGCGCACAAGTGGCCTATTGGTGTGGGTTTGTCTGAGGAGAATTGTTTCAGCCGAATGCGGCGAAAGAACAAAAAGAGGTCCTTTTGTAATTTGAAAAAATTACTGCGGTCAGTGGGGACAAAGGATAAGCCCTTGCTGAGAAGTGAGACTTTGTCTGAAGAGAGGGATAAATTGAATATAGGAATGGGTGCAGAGTTGGAAGTATTAGAGCCAGTGGGGATCGTAACAGCAGTGGCTTCAATGAGTTGAGTGTTTACCACAGAGATGGAGGTATTAGCGTCAGTTGTGATCGTACTGGCAGTTGTGGCTTCAATGGATTGAGTGTTTACTGCTGGGGACCCCATTGGCAAAATTTGCGGCGAGTCTGGCGTTCGCCTGCATACTGGTACTGATAGTTGGGTCTTGTGCGTCCCCTCCCGCGTCCACGGTTTACCCTTAAAAAAAGAGCGGGTGGGTGAGGTCTGTTTTTTTGGTGTTCTGTGCTAGGACCTTCACCAGGGTGAGAGTCCTCAATAGAGGTTTTGGAAGAGTCTGAAAATGTGATAACCTGGTTGTTGTGGTAATGACCCCAATTCTTATTTCTAGGGGCTGGTAAGTGGCGTTGTAAAAGGTGTCAAGCAGGTATGGGTAAGTGGTTTCTTTGTTATAATTTTTTATGTCTCTTTGAATTTTGTTTATCTTCTTGTTCTGTTTGAAGGTGTTGAAAGTAGTGATGGTATGGTTGATTTTTTCTAAAAGACTCTTCACGTCAGTGATAGTGGTGTCAGCTAAGCATGGGCGAATTTTGCGGATCTCGCGTTCGCGGATTTTGCGGATTTGCGAACTCGCAATCCGCAAAATCCGCGAATTCTCGCGAATTTGCGGAATTTTTTTTTTTATGTTCCCACGGGTTTCTGCAAGTTCGCGAGGGTTTTGTACAATTTCGCAAATTGCGAAATTGAACAAAACACGTGCGAACTTGCAGCAACCCGTGCGAACACGAAGAGAAAGAAGCTCCTGGTCACAGGAACAGCACGGGGATTGCGCTCATGAAAGTCAAGGATGCAAAGGCCTCTACCCAGCATCACAGCTGATTTTCCACGGTAGATTTGGGAAGAGGCACACCTGTCCAGCCTCGAAGACGCTCATGATTGTTTTTGGGCTAATGAATGAGTCACTGAATTTGAGCATTAACTAGTTCGAGCGACCATGATTTGCGGATTTTGTGGTGGGGGGGGGGTGCTTCCATGCAAGTTCACATGCCTCTTGTATGTATAAAAGGTCAGAGAAAGATCGGTTCAGCAGATGAAGAAAAAGAAGCTCCTGGCACAGGAACAGCACGGGTATTGCGATCGTGAAAGTCAAGGATGCAAAGGCCTCTATCCAGCATCACAGCTGATTTTCCGCGGTACATTTGGGAAGAGGCACATGATTGTTTTTGGGCTAATGAATGAGTCACTGAATTTGAGCATTAACTAGTTCGAGCGACCATGTGTGTGTTACTATGCAATCGCCCTGAAGGGCGCAGGGGTCCCTTGAGTGACCTGTAAGGCTGTGCTGCCCTGTAACTATTTTACAATGGCGCCAGCAAGCTGCCAGCGCCGTTGTAAAATAGTTACAAAGTTAGCTTGCACAGGAAGCACCTGCTTCGTTTTATCTAGTGGCTCCTGTGCAAGCTAACTTTGTAACTATTTTACAACGGCGCTGGCAGCTTGCTGGCGCCATTGTAAAATAGTTAAATGAGTGTGGGTTCAACTTTTGAACCCGTTACGTTCGCGGATTTTTTTTGCGGATTTTGCGGGAAATCCGCAAAATTCGCGGATTGCGGATTTCCCGAAAATCCGCAAAATCCGCGAGCGTAACGGATTTCACGCTCATCAGCTAAGATAAGTTTCTCGATTTTGGCAATTTCTTCAAGTTCCCCACGGCTATGTTCGATGTCATTGTATATGCCAAGCACCATTCAATGTCTTGAGCAGGTTGTGGCCAGGTGACTAAAACCGTTTCAAAACTTGGGGTCTTGGGTAAAGATTGCTGGAACGTTGCGGATTTGGAGTTCTCATGCCATTGTATCGGACTTAAGGTATTCAGTCAGAATGCGGGCATGCAGGTCAGTACGAATCTGTTTTTTCTTCAGGTTCTCTAATTTGTCCAACAGTGCTCTGGAAGTATTAGAAGCTGAGGGCAGTAGAGTTGAAGTATGAGAAAGTAGTGAAGGGCCACTAGTTATACCTTGGATGTAATCATCCATGTAATTAGGGGACTCCCTAGAGGACATAATGTGTAGATTAGTTGCACATAATGTATCCTAGAAATGAGGAAAGTATATAAAGAATACTCTTGCAACCCAGCAGTTGCTCAATATAATGGAGTCCAAAAACAGGAGTAAACCTGTTAACCCAGCTGAGACCCGGGTTTGGTATGTAACTAAAAAACAACGTCTCAACCGGTAATCATTTAACAGGGTCAAGTACTAGGAAAGTACCAATCATTCAAGGAAGGGAAAGAAGGGAGACCAAAAAAGGTTTCATAAAGGAATAAATTCTTTGATGTACGTAGTTATAACAGCAGTGCAATACAGTTTATGCGCCAGTAACCAAAAACACAAATTTGTGCACTGAATGTGCTTGTGATAGTGAACAGAGCAGTGACACAAAGGAGTGAAAAACAGCGTGAATGGTGCAGGGATTATATACAGAAAATAGTGATCAATGAAACAATAAGGATTATATACATTGAGGGTTTCTTGGATAAGTCTGATTAAGCATAGTATAAGTATAAGCGTATAAGCGTATAAGCGTAGTATAAGTATAAGCGTATACTTAGCGTCCACAACGCCAAGTACACGCTGAATTGTGGACGGCGTTCTGACCTGTTCAATTCCAGGTCTTCATCAGGACAGGGTTACTTCATTCAAAGTAGTGCTGTATAAAAAAGGAAGAAGAATGAGGCCCAGAGTGCAATAGGATAAATCTGGTGTTAGTAGTCGTGGGAGCTGAAAACTACCAGTGACGGTAGCGGTGAAGAGATCCAGACAGTAGTGAGAATAAGTGTGATTGTGTAGATTCAATGCCTAGTTAGAGCCGGAGGTTGAGGGATGGTGTTAAGAAATAAATACCTTCAGAAGGGAGAAGGAAGGGCGCCATGGAGGCCAAGGATAGAGGACAGGAGATATAATGGGATAATTACCTTTACAACGGTAATACAGGGCTATCCACGGACGAAGAGGAAATTTGCACGGTGCATGGGTCCTTGGAGTACGGACCATCACTAGGGTAAAAAAGGGGGACTGTGTGGTTAGCCAGACAGTGCAGTGGCTGTACTGGCCATGTGGATAAAAAGGTAATATGATTTGATATTTATCAACATAGCTAGTAAATCCTGTTTAGTTTCTTTAGGTTTAGTTTTGTCCCCTAGGATCAGGGGCTATTTGAGGTGACGTCTATTATTTGTGGGTAGTTCCTCTTTTGTTATCAGGTTACTCCTTGGGAGCCCTTTTTTCCCCTCCCATAGAGGAACTAGCTCCAGACTAAGTGGGTTGTGGTCACTATCACTGTTCCTAATTACAGTCATGTCAACTAGTCTGGGCCACAATCTAAGATCCAGTAGAATATAGTCAATACGGCTTGCTCCTGTTGGGCCAATAAAGGTTAGTTGGTCTTCTCTGTCAAAAACGGTCCTACCATTGACAGCACTCAATCTATGTTCAATGGTCAGAGCATTTAATTGCAAAGCTGGTTGGGACCATTTCTTGATTGTGGGCAAATCAAGTGAGGGGACATGCCAAGATTTATCCTACTCTTTTATTCCCAGAATGTCATCTTTGTCCACGGATTCAAGGGTTACATTATAATCCCCCACGATGATAAGGGGATTGAGAGATTGCCTATTATTTGAGAGCTTGTCTAAAGTCGACATAGTAGATGATTTACCTTCCCCTCTGGTACCTCTGGCATATATGTTGTAGATATCTACAATGTATCTAGAGCTGCCTTCCAATCTAACTGCCTGGATGTCATGGCTATTCGTGGGTAGCTCCTTAATTTTACAGTTAAGTGCAATGCTGATCCAGATCAACATTCCACCTGACAGACGGCCCTTATTAGATGCTATTGCAGGCAAACTGAAATGACACATAACCTGGCATAAATGTTGGTGATAAAATGTGTTTTCTGCAAGATACATATATCATGGGACAAGACCAATTGTACCCAATGTGGTAGGCACAATTTACTTTTAATTCCGGCCGCAATCCCTGAGATTAGTTTAAACAAATGATGGCTAGTGGGCAACTGGTGCAAATAGTAAGAAATGGTATCCTGGCCACTTCTCTCTTGGGCAGGTACTGTACTAAAGATGTAAGTATTGCTGTCCTGGCTATAGGTTGGATCTTAAGAGGAGGTGATTAGCGCAAGGGACTTTGGATCAACCCTGTGAATTAAGGGTGGCAGCAGCTCCCTATTTGTTGGAAGGTTTATATTCCAAAGGAAAGGAGTAGCACTAGTTTCAGTGGGCATAAATGTAGAACTGGACGGTAGACAATCCTCCTCCGCAAGGGGAGATGGTGGAAATGGACTTCCGTCCTGAGAACTAAGGTTGTACAGGGAGGTAGGGAGTATCAACTGCCTCTTGAATTGGATGTTTGATTTGGCTGGAGGGAGGGTCCTGACTTCAAGAGCAATAAGAGTATGTACTAGACTCTCATCAGCTAGTGTCAACTCTATAGCATCTGTGGAATTATTAGTTAAGAGACATCTCTTTGCATTTAGAATATCCTCCCTGATCATGGATCGGCACCCTCTAACATGCCTAATCCAATGAGTGGATCTGTTTTTGAAGGACTCCGTGTTCTCATATCTTAGAGGATGGGTGCATTTAGGAACATTGACCATGTACATTTTATGATGCTGAGCAGCTGGGGGAATAAAGGGTTGTTCCCATTGATGTGGGATGTCATGCCTCACTGTTTCTCTTGGCGGAAATTGTGTATGTCTGCGAAAAGGCTCATGTACTGTTGGGCCTGGTCTGCCTCCCACTACAACTACAACTCTTCCTACTACAGTGCTACTGGGACCAGGATTTATAGTTGATGCTAATGGGACATCACATGAAACTATATGTGGCAGCAGTGGCAACTGTTTTCCACTGGCAGCTTTCCTCATAAGACCCAGTTCAATATCTTGGCTGATCGATTTCCCAAATCTAACTAAGAACGTATGGATGAGCCCCGTTAGTGTTTAAATTGTGGATTTCAGGGTATAATCTTCTTGTATAAGTCAGATACAGAGCTGATAAGTTTGGAATCAACTGGGACTACATCAATGAGTAGAGAAGTGCTTGCTTTGTTTACTTTCACCGTATCAACATGATCCTCAGTAGCAATGTTAGACTCTGGTAAGTCTAGCAAGGGTAAAAATCTGTTACTGCATGGAAGCTTTGAGGCAGGTGTTAATAAAGCAATAGATGCCTTTTGCGACCACAGGAATAATACAGGGACTTCCCGGGGCTGAGTAACAGTTCCAGTGTTTGTCCTTCTTAACATACTGGCAATGCGCCTTTCATTGGCAGTTGATGCATAGTCTGTATTGGCTTTAGGTTTAGGCACAACATCAGTAGCAGTAGGAACCAGTAGACCCTTACACTCAGAAAATAGGTTGTCTATGCGGTCAAGGCCACCACTCCCCTTGGCAAAGGTCTGCATCTTCTTAAATTTTTTCCGGTGCTTTGTGCACTCCACCAGCCCTCCACAACCTTCTTTTTCCTCATAGAACCTCCAACCACACTTAGGAGGAGAAAAAAAAGAAGGGAGAAAAGTGGTTACAATGGAGGAGGGCAAATTCACCAATCAGAGCACCCAGAAAAGAGAGTTGCAAATCAGGCCTTGGTTGGACTTCAACAAAGACAATGCCTTGGAAAAGGCTTAGTTATATAAAGCTCAAAAGGGAGTAAATAAAACAAGCACCCCAGGCAGAAAAGGCCAATGGCAGGTGTCTAGTGGAGTGCTAATTGATTTATAAGTTGCACAGTACCTTCGATGGAATTTCAGAAGGCAGACGTAAGAGGGGTGGCCCAGCCCAGCCTCTTCCGGGCGATGACGGGCAAGGACGGCCAGTCCATTGAGCAAATTACACCCTCAGTGGGTTCTGCAACATTAAGTGTGCAACTGTATTAATTGTGCGGCGGCCCAATGGAATGGACTAGCCTTCCCAGCATGCCCCTTGAACATTAACAAAGTACTGAGCGACCCCCCTTGGGGCGGAGATAAAATCAGCATGCTGAGCCCCGTATGCATTCTGCCCCAGAAGAAGAGCCGAGATCCCTAGAAACGTGTTGGCACTTATTTGTTGTACTATAAAGAAGTTGCTAGTTGCCGTATGAAATAAACCTGTGGTTGAAATCGTCTGGGAGTGCGCCCTGAATAGCTAGAGGTGTTTGGTGATGAACATTTTTACGCGGAGGCCCCTTCCGTGCAGGACAGCAACATTCCACAATGTTGGTGAGGCTGAGGCAAAGATCTGATCCATGCCAATTATGTAGCGCAGCCGATTTCACATAAATGAACCAGTGCCTTTCCCGACTCCTACTAAAGGATATTAATACAGTTGCACACTGAATGTTGCAGAACCCACTGAGGGTGTAATTTGTTCAATGGAATGGACTACCCTTCCCAGCATGCCCCTTGAATAATAACAAAGCACAGAGCGATGCCCCTTGGGGCGGAGATAAAATCGCCATGCTGAGCCCCCTGTGCATTCACCTGAGACTGCATGAGAAGAGGTAAGATGCCTCAAAACGGGTCAGCACTTATTTGTTGTACTGGAATAAAGTTGCTGGTTGCCGTATGAAATAAACAGGAGGTTGAAATTGGGTAGGAGTGCGTCCTGAATAGCTAGAGGCGTTTGGTGATGAATATACATATATCTCTCTGCTTGTGAACAAGGGCTCCCGAGCCCGAAACGCGTCTATGCTGCCACTTAGAAATTAAAATAAACAATCTTCACCTACCTGATCCTGTGGTCTGCCTTCCTGCTTCACCGTTCCGTGGACCGGAGGTTGCTGTGGAGTATTGCTGCATATATCTATATATCTATATCTATATATATATATATTTATTTTTTATTTTGCCGGGCCCCGGGGGAAGCACGGTCGCAGACTAGTCTTCCCCCAGGGTCTTTGGCGCAGGGATAGAACAGGCAGGGGAAGGGGAGGAGTTTTGGGGGTGGGTATAAGGCGCAGGGGAGGAAGGGAACTTCCTCTTCCTGCGCCTGGCACCATCGGGAGGGTAGCAAAAGGGGAGCTCAGTGTAGGGATAGTGAAAGTGCGTAGTTTAGTTAGTGTTTTTGGCCTGTGCTGTAGCGTCGGGGGCTGTTTCACGGCAGCCGATCCAGTACACGCCCGAAGCATGAGTTTCTGCACGATGTCGGGCGTCTCATCCGAGGAGGTCCGGGCGGCCTTGATGTTGCTGGCCCGGGCTGGCAGGGAGGACTTGCTCCAGCCAGGTGTGCTGGGACAGGCGTGGGTGGGGGCCACGAGGGGCACGCGTGCAGCCTCGGCAGGGGTGATGGCAGCGGTGATAGCGTGTCAGGACGATGAGCCGGGCACACAGGGGCATGCGGTGGAGCGGAGGGGGGGCGGGCGCCCAGAGACTCGGCGAGGGGCGGGAAGCGCAAGACCCTGCTCCCGCGAGACTTCCCTCCGCTCGACTTCGTGTCAGGGGCATCTGGGGCAGCAGTGAGGGGTGCGGCCCCCCGGGCCAGCTGCTGCGGCAGGAGCAGGCGCCGGATGGCAGGGAGGGTGGGGTGGAGCAAGGGGATAGCCAGGTTGTGGCCCCATTGATGACTGTGGGAGCTGGTGGAGAGGCAGGGGACACCGGGGAAGGGAAGCAGGTGGAAGACCTCACCTCTGGAAAGGACTTGAAGGAGGAGGCTGTGACTGTGGACGCGGAGCAATGGGATGATGCTCCCATCGACCTGTCCATCAGCTCCAGGGCGCCCACCCCTGCCCCGGTGGGGCGGGAGGCGGCCGGGGGACCAGTGGGTCCGGCCGGGAGGGTCAGCTGTCCCTGTTCCCTTGTGTGGTGGGGGAGGGTGGGTCCCGGGGCCTGTTCCGGGGGGTTTCGTCCCTCTGGGGGCTGAGTTTTTTGGCTACTGCCCGCCCCGCCCCCGCAAATCTGGGGCTCCTTATCTTGGGAGGATAGGGCCAGGGAGGAGCGGATCCTGGAGCAGATCCGGGAGGTCAGATTGGCGGAGCAGACCAGGGCCAGAGTGGGGGCAGTGTGGGGGCATGAGATTGAGGGGCCTCCCACCCCGACCTCTGAGGAGGAACCGGAGGTGGAGCTGGAAGAGGCGCGGAGGCGAGTCAGGGCCAAGAAGGCTGTAAAGGAGCCCCCCCAGAGAGTGATTGCTGGTGTAGGGACGGCCAGGACGGCTTTGAGGCCCGATGGTGCTGGGGCCCGCTCAGGCTGGAGCGACCTGAGGGGCGGGAGGGGAACCAAGCCGGCGGCTGTCGGCAGAGCCCGGGGGTGCCTGGCGGGGCGCAAGACGGCTCCAAAACGCAGGACAGAAGCAGCAGGGCAGTCTGCGGCTGTCCCTCCTCCGAGGGCTCGGGCTCCTGCGGCACGTGTAGAGTCTGGAACGCGTGCGCCTGGGGGTGTGCAGAAGGGTGTGAAGAGGGCAGTGAAAGAGGTGGGGAGTGCGCGTGTGGATCTGGAACCGGTGCTTGAGTTGGATTATGGTGATGAGAGTGATGAGCTGGAGGAACGGGAGGTGCGGGATGACGCAGAGGGCTTAGGGGGCGCAGCGGACAACGGCGACCTTGGTGTCTAACAGGCCCCGACGGCGACGAAGACCAAGGCCAGGACGGCGGCGGTCCAGGTGGCGGCGCCCAGAGGACGGCCCAGGGAACGGCCCAGGGAACTCACAGGTGAGGGCTCCTGGTGGGCAGCCTGGGATGACAGTCCCGGGGGGGGGCGAAAGAGGACTTGCAGGTCGGTTGGTGTGGGGGGTGGTTCAGTCCAGGAGTCGGAGAAGCCATTGGGCAGTCCACTGGGGGATGGTGAGAAGGTGGACGGTAAGTCGGTGACTACCAGGGTGCAGACGGACAAAGGGGATGGTAAGGAGGAGAAAGGGCTGAAGGTACCGAAGAAACTACCATATATGGGTTTGGCGATGCCCTTGGGTTTGCATCTTTCTGAGAAACTCAGGGCACGGATTTGGAGGCACAAATTTGTGGATGTGTTTAAGTTGCTGCATAGGGAGGTGCAGGCCAAAGAGGGATCGAAGGAGGAAGAGTGGGAGCTGACAAGGCGCCCCAGGGTGCCAGTGACAATGGAGAACTGGACGTCAGCGTTTTTGATTTATGCCAGTATTTACTGTGAGAGGTATTTGGATAGGGCAATTGCGTTGTTCAAGTACATGGACATCATTCGCAAGGCTCAGATGCAGTTTGGGGCTTTGCCTGGTTGAGTTATGATGAGGAATTCAGGGCCCGGGTTAGTGCAAATCCGGAGAAAAGTTGGGGGGAAGTGGATCAGGAACTCAGGGTACAGTGGATGGCGTCCACGCACTCTACTGCCTCCACGCACACAGCCAGTGGTTTGCCGGTAGTGTATCGGTCCTTTCCGCTGCGTCCCGCCCAAGGCAGGGCGGTGGGACGTGCGGTGCCCAACACCATCATCTCCGGTCAGCCGAACAAGTCAGAGGGATATTCCACAGGGGCTTGTTGGAGCTACAACAGGGGGTACTGCTCCAGGTGCCCCTGTAAGTTTAAGCATGAATGCTCGAAATAGGGCGGGAAACATGCCCTCACCCAGTGCCTTACACTTGCCACTCCCTCAGAACAATAGAAGAACGCCAAAGGGCGGGGCCACCCTGGACAGAAGGGCGCCTACACCGGTTAGGGTGGAGGCGATGGCCCCGTGGCTCTCGTGCTTCCCGGATCAGGAGGCGGCGGCGCAGCTTTTCTGGGGTTTCACGGAGGGCTTTAGGGTGGACTATCAAGGCCCCAGGGTGCGCCGGTGGGCAGACAATTTGAGATCAGCTAAGGAATTGCCCAGTGTGGTGTCTGCCAAGTTGAGGAAGGAGGTTGAGGAAGGAAGGGTAGCTGGCCAGTTTACTGATTGGCCTTTAGATGATCTGATCATTTCTCCATTGGGGGTGGTGCCGAAGAAGGAGTAAGGTGAGTTTCGGATGATACACCATCTCTCGTGGCCTGAGGGCCAGTCAGTGAACAACTTCATTGCAGAGGAGGATTCTAGGATGCTCTATGCGTCGGTGGACGATGCGATCCGTTTGGTGAGGGTGTGTGTGTCGGGGGCTGAATTGGCGAAATGCGACATCAAGTCAGCCTTCCGTCTGCTGCCCATTCATCCGGTGGATTTCTCGCTCTTGGGAATGCAGTTTGGGGGGGCCATCTACGTGGACAAGGTTTTGCCCATGGTGTGCTCCATCTCCTGTGCTCTGTTTGAGCTATTTAGCACTTTCCTGCAGTGTGCCATGGTCAGAGTCAGTGGGTGCCGTGAGGTCACCCACTACTTGGATGATTTCCTCTTCCTGGGAGGGCGGATTCCGGGGATTGTGGCAGGGCCCTGTCGCAATTCCAGGAGATGGCCTTTCATTTTGGTGTGCCTCTGGCGCCGGAGAAGATGACTGGTTCCAGGTGTTGCCTGATGTTTCTGGGGATTGAGCTGGACTCGGTACAGTGGCTGGCGCGCCTTCCTGCGGCCAAGGTGACGGAAATACTGGCATGTTTGGAATGGGCGATTGGAGAAAAGCGGATTCCTTTGAGAGCGGTTCAGAAACTCCTGGGATTCCTCAATTTTGCGTGTAGAGTGGTGAGAGCGGGGGGACGTTCTGTAGGCGGCTCGGCATGGCCATTTCAGGGGCGGTACTCCCACACCACAGAGTCAGGGTTTCCATGGGAGTGCGTCCTGATTTGAGGACCTGGATTGCACTCCTGAACGATTTCAATGGTGTGTCCCTGGAATTTGATGAGGATAGGGCGGTCTGGCAATGCCAAATTTTCTCTGACGCAGCCGGGTCAGCGGGGTTTGGTGTTTTCTGGGACGGAAGGTGGTGCACTGAAAGCTGGCCTGCTCACTGGCTCAAACAGGGGAGGAGCATTGCTTTCTTGGAATTCTTCCCTTTACTGGTGGCACTGGAGGTATGGGGGGAGGAATTTCAGAACAGGTCAGTGCTCTTCCACGTGGACAACATGACGGTGGTGGAGCTGGTGAATCATCAGAGAACTAGGGACCTGAGAGTGCTGTGGCTGTTGCGGAGATTCAGGTTGGCTTGTCTGCGGATGAATGTGGTGTTCTGGGCAAAGCATGTCCCTGGGGCGAATAATGACATTGCGGATGCTTTGTCTCGTTCGCAGTGGCAGCGGTTCCGGCACCTGGCACCGGGAGCGGATACATGCAAGACCGAGCTGCTGGACGGCATCTGGGCCTTGGGGGAGTGAGGATGATTGGCCTGGTGGAGAGTTCTGTTGCAGAGACCACAAGGAGGACATATCGTCTGGCATGGTCTGAATTTGGTGCTTTCATGGGTTGGAGTCAGGAATATGGTATTGGTGACAAGTCTGCGGTGGAAGAGGGAGTGAAGAGTTTTGTGCTGTGTTGTATTGACAAGGGTTTGACTGTGGCTACGATTTCCGGTAAATTGGCAGGGATCTCCTTTTACTGTGCTTTGTTTCTGAGTTTTGACCCAACTAAAGATGTGATTGTGAGCAGGATGCTACAGGGTTGGGGCCGGGAATGTAGGAGTGGGGGGGGGCAGGCTGGGGGACACGGTTACATTTCAGTTATTGGTCCGGCTGGTTGGGGTGTTGCCGCATTGTTGCTAGGACCTTTTTGAGGCTGGCCTCTTTCGTTTGTGTATGGTGTGGATGTTTTTTGGGGCGTTTAGGGTGTCTGAACTGTTGGGTACGAGGAGGATGGCTGGCAGGTTGTTTGAGGAGATTCGGGTGGATGGAGGTCGCCTGGGGATTTGGTTGCGGTGCTCGAAGACTGATCAGTTGGGCAGGGGTAAATGGGTGTGACTGAACGAGACGGAGGGTGGGGCGGTCTGCCCGGTGGCTGAATGGCGGACTTTCCTGGGGATGGCAATTGTGTCGGAAGGTGAGATTTTCTGTCACGCATCGGGCGCGCGAATGACGGCTGGCCAATTGTTGGCAGTGTTGCGCAAGGCCTTGAGACGACTGGGTCTGGATGTGTCTGGCTTCGGGACTCACTCCTTTTGGATTGGGGCTGCGACAGCTGCAGCCCGTTTGGGGTGGTCCTGGGACAGGATTAGGCAGATTGGGCGGTGGAAGTCACGATGTTGTGAGAGGTATGTGAGAAAATGAGATGGTCCCAGGTAGGCAGTTAAGTGGGACGTGGAATTTTTGTGTTCTTGTTCTTACATCTTTCTCTTCGTAGGTTGGGTGGGTGGACCGGGGACTAAGACGGTGACATGGATTGTTGGGCACTCCTTCGTGCATTGGGCGACCAAATATGCGGAACAACAGGTGTACGGCCGTAACCTGGGACTGAAAGGACACTTGCATGAGGTACAATGGTGGGGCAAAGGTGGCATGCGATGGGGGGCACTACTGCCCTGGCTCGCGAAGATGATTCCGCAAAGAGGATGCCCGGATTTGTTGATTATCCATCTGGGAGAAAATGACTTGGTACAGCTGTCAGGTTTGGCGCTTTTACAGCTTATGCAGAGGGATCTGGAGGTGTTGAAGTCTAGGCTTGCAGGGACCTGAATTGCCTGGACGGAGTTGGTCCCCAGGAAAGTATGGGGAGGGGCGATGAATCACGGGGCAATTGAAAAGGCACAAAGGAAACTCAATAGGGCAATGAGACTTTTTTGCGGGGACAAGGACATCAAAGTGATCTCACACGGAGGGATTCGACTGGAGGAGCCTTTAGCTTTTAGAGACGACAGAGTGCACCTGTCACGATCGGGAAACACCTATTACATGATGGAAATGAGAGATGTGGTGAGCAAGTTGGGGAATGAGGTGATTTGGTGTTGCAGGGAGTGAGTGTGGACGGTGTGCCTGGTGTGTGGAATTGCAGAACCGGGGGTAGGGGGTCAGGGGCAGGGAATCGCCCTACAGGGGGTTCCCTGGTTGGCAGTACTTTGAAGGGACAGGGGGGTCAAGAGCGGGCACACCCATCCCTTGGGGGGGGGGAGTTCGAATGGCAGATAGAGGCATGACTGGAAGGACACAAGGAGCGGGCTGGATGACAGGTGATTGCTGGGTATGAATAAGGTACGGTATGGGGCATGTAGTGGTTTGTGATGAGGTGGAACGGGTAAAGCGGATGAGGGGGGAGTGTGAGTGGGGGTTTGATGTTATTTACCTGTTGATGTTTATTGTTTTGTAAAGATTACGCAGCCTGGCCTAATAAAATGGCCTTTTACGCTGACACACTGCGTAGTCTGTTTATTGCTCGATGCCGGGCCCCGGGGGAAGCACAGTCGCAGACTAGTCATCCCCCGGGGTCTTTCGCGCAGGGATAGGACAGGCAGGGGAAGGGGAGGAGTTTAGGGGGTGGGTATAAGGCGCAGGGGAGGAAGGGAACTTCCTCTTCCTGCGCCTGGCACCATCGGGAGGGTAGCGAAAGGCCTCCCACCCACCCGGCAGTTAGAGGTGTGGTTTGGGTCGGTCTATGGCGTTGCCAGTTTAGGCCAGAGCTGCTTTAGGTGGTACTTTGAAGGGACAGGGAGGTCAAGAGCGGGCACACCCATCCCTTGGGGAGGGAGTTCGAATGGCGGATAGAGGCATGACTGGAAGGACACAAGGAGCGGGCTGGATGACAGGTGATTGCTGGGTATGAATAAGGTACGGTATGGGGCATGTAGTGGTTTGTGATGAGGTGGAACGGGTGAAGCGGATGAGAGGGGAGTGTGAGTGGGGGTTTGATGTTATTTACCTGTTGATGTTTATTGTTATGTAAAGATTACGCAGCCTGGTCTAATAAAATGGCCTTTTACGCTGACACACTGCGTGGTCTGTTTATTGCGCGAATATATATATATATATATATATATATATATATATATATATATATATATATATATATATATATATATATATATATATATTCACTGAAAAAACCATAGGTTTCACACCAGTTATAGTTAGCTGGAAATTTTACTGACATAAAACCATTGAAATTCCCACGTTATAGTTAGTTGGACTCACTATAACTTGCGCGCCTGCAATGCACTGCTGATGACGTCACATATTACATCACTCATGACATGGTCAGTGACATCACCCATGACATCACCGATGACACCATCCAGTGAATGTGTGTCTTTCTGAAAAATAAATATGTTTTATATATGTATATGTAAAGGTTGATGGAAGAATAAATGTTTAAATAAGTGTCTTAATGGATGTTTTATTTTAAAAAAATTGATTGGTTGACTGGCTTATTAAGTGTATCTTAGTGAATACATATATTAGCGAGTATTGTTTAAATATTTAAATGTTTGTATCATTTTTTCACTTTGTGTATAAGTGGCTGCGTGGGTTGGTGAGTAGCTACATGTGTGTGTATATGGGTTATTAGATTTTTTTGTATCAGTATGAGTGTCTATATGGTTTGGTGGGGGTGTTACTTAGCACATAGATGCATCAATGACTGACTCACTGTTTGTATGTGTTTTGAAGACAGCATATGTGCAGGACTGTATGGATGGATGAGTGTGTATATATGTGTGTTAGTGAGTGAATGACTGTCTCACTAGTGTCTTTATCAGTAACTACATATGTTTTAATCTAGTGTATGTGAGTATTGATGTATATGAGTGAGTATATGTGAGAGTGAGAGATTGAAAGAGTTCTTGTTTAAATAAGTATGTGTTTCTATAAGTGATTGTTTAATAGAGTAAGTATGTGTAAGTTTCCTTAGAAGTAAGGTGGTAGTGTGTGTATAGCTGTATATGCAAATAAATGGATGTTCAATAGTTTATTTGCATGTGTGATTATGTGTGTGAGTAACTTTTGGATGACTGTCGGTGTGTAACAGGATGTATAGGTGTATCACTTCATATGATGAGTGAGTATATGTATGAGTGACTATATAGAACTGTTGGTGAATGAGTGGATGTGTATCTAGATGGTGGAATTACTGAATTGGTTGTTATAACTGGTATGGGTATCTCTATTTTTATGAAAATGTTAGTTTCTTTATTTGAATATGTGTTTCAAGGGTTACATTACACTGAAAGGAGGTCTGTCACTCTGTCACAAGGATGGTGTCATCAGTGATGTCATGAGTGATGTCACTGACCATGTCATGATTGATGTAATATGTGACGTCATCAGCAGTGCATTGCAGGCGCGCAAGTTATAGTGAGTCCAACTAACTATAACGTGGGAATTTCAATGGTTTTATGTCAGTAAAATTTCCAGCTCACTATAACTGGTGTGAAACCTATGGTTTTTTCAGTGAATTTCATAGGTTTTTTAAATGCTAATTCCTAACTATAACTGGTGTGAAACCTATGGTTTTTTCAGTGAATTTCAAAGGTTTTTTTAATGCTAATTCCTAACTATATAAGACCTGAAAGCCCACCAGGAATCTCCAGTATGCGCCAGGGGACTGCATTGCAGAGAGGTGTAATGAAGCCACGGCCCTTTTTACACCTCTCTGCAACGCAGCCCCCTGCCGCGTTTGCAGAGGGAAACTAATTGCCCTTGCATACTGGGGGTCCCTGGGGGCCAACTAGCCCACCAGGAGCCTCCAGTATGCGCCAGGGGGCTGCATTGCAGAGAGGTGTAATGAGGCCACACCCTTTTTACACCTCTCTGCAATGCAGGCCACTGGCGCGTTTGCAGCGGGGGGACTAATTCCCCTCGCATACTAGGGGTCCCATGGTCATATCTGCCCAAACACCGATATTCCGAACGATTGAAAATGACTTTTCTTGAGAAATATTTGGATTTGGATTATCATGTCCTATACTTTGGAATTTTTGAAAGACTGACTTTGAGGATGCTATAAATTACTCAAGTCTGCCCGAATTGTGTGGGTAAAATTGATACCTAGTCACTTTGAATAAGAATGTACTTACGTCTCGTCTAACATTTGGAAGAAATATCTAGTTATATGACAACAGGATACCGACATAACTTGAAGGAAATAAGAACGCTCTGAAGAAGTTCTGTTGTACAGAACGAAACGTTTCGGCTGGCTGTGGTACATAAACTTAAGGAAAATAAAAGCATTTGAATATACACCAAGATTCAGCGCTTCAATAAGGACTCTAAGTGATATGATTTGATTGGACTCATTGTGCAAGTGGTGCTGTGCCAAACTTTGGAATATTCTCCACTACTCTCTACTAATTACTCTCTCCTACTCCACTACTCTCAAATACTCACTCTCTACTACTCATTCTCTACTACTCTACTACTCTCTACTACTCTCTCTACTACTCACTCCCTACTACTCGCTACTCACTACTCCCTACTACTCACTATCTACTACTCTCTACTACTCACTCTCTACTACTCTCTCTCTACTACTCACTCTTTACTACTCACTACTACTCTCTACTACTCACTCTCTACTTCTCACTCTCTACTGCTCTCTACTACTCACTCTCTACTACTCTCTCTCTACTACTCACTCTCTACTACTCACTCTACTACTCACTCTCTACTACTCTCTACTACTCACTCTCTAGTACTCTCTCTCTACTAGTCTCTACTACTCACTCTCTACTACTCACTCTCTACTACTCTCTACTACTCACTCTTTACTACTCTCTACTACTCACTCTCTACTGCTCTCTACTACTCACTCTACTACTTACTCTCTACTACTCTCTACTACTCACTCTCTACTACTCACTCTCTACTACTCACTCTCTACTACTCACTCTACTATTCACTCTACTACTCTCTACTACTCACTATTCACTCTACTACTCTCTACTCTCTATTACTCACACTCTACCTCTCTACCTCTCTCTACTTCTCTCTCAACTAGTCTCTACCTCTCTACCGCTACCTCTCTACCTCTACCTCTACCTCTACCTCTCTACCTCTACACCTCTACCTCTCTACCTCTCTCTACACGCACACATATACACATATATGCATATATATGCATATGCATTTATATATATGTATGTGTATGTATATATATATAAAAAAACAACAAAAGAATTTTTTTTTAAAACAGCTACTTTTTTTAAAAACTGTCATTCTTTTTCTCCATGGTACGCTCCCCGGTACGCTCCCCGGTACGCGTACCGGGCGAACCCCCGCGAAAATAAAAAATATATTTATTTTTTTTGCCCCGTGGGGCTTTTTTATGGCCCCCACATCAAACCTAGGGGGTTAAGGGAGGGGTCTACTCTGCCCCATTATGGTCAATTCCCCTTTGTTTTAGCCACCTCTTGTGTCTCAATCCTACCGAGACTCAAGATGGCGGCTGCTCCGGACTGTTTGGAATGTTTACAGACAGCCGAGAGCCAATCAGCTTTCCGCACGCAGGTCGCGTAGCGTGCCCGGTGCGCGTACCGGGGCGCTGCCATAGATATATATATATTTTTTTACCTAAATTACTCAAAAACCACTGGAGCACATATCTTGAGACATAGCAAAGGCACATCGGGCTACCAGTCCCTACAATTTTGCCAAGTTTGGTGGAAATCCATTCAGCCGTTCGGGCTAAAAGTGAGTTCGACCGCCCTATGGAAATTAACATGGGGAAAACACGTTTTGGGACCCCTTTTATCTCAGCCCCCGCTTCACGAATCCCCCCCAAACTTTCAAGGAAGGACCGGAGCTCCGCGAGACAAATTTGAGGAAATTTTCAGGCAGATTCGTCAACCGGCGCCAAAGTTATTCCAAATAGAATTTTGAGATTTTGCATTAAAAAGAATCCTAACTATAACTACCTACTGGCGACCGCCAGTAGGTAATATATATATATTATATATATATATATAATATATGAGCGCACTTAACAAGCAGGCGAATCTTGTATTTTCAACAAAATCCTTTATTCTTGGTAACCGGACATCATTGTGTTTGATTAAAATCAACAGCCCAACGCGTTTCAGCGCTCCTGCGCCTTGGTCATGGGCTCCATGCTGTGTGCTGAGGTGGAGAAAAAGCCGGTATGAGTCACTTTACTTTTAAACTCTCAGGTGAGGTATGCCCTCTGGTGGAAATTAGATTTTTCAGCATTCTGGGACTCGTAGTTTCCTTGCTGTTCACAATCACATCCTCTGGTGGATTCCACCTTACAGCCACAAGATTTTGCATAATTATTGCTCTCCAGTGAGCTACAAACATCAGACTCCGGTTTGCTTCCTTAAAACTGCTTGTCCTGTAAGCTGTGTTCGAGGCTTACAGGAAAATACATAATTCGGCCGGTCCGGGCAGAGAGAGCTGCACTCCTCCTGAAAAAATGGGAGGCTGTCTCACACAGACTGGCTGTGTTCGAGACTTACAGGACAAGCAGTTGTTAACTTTTAAACGCATTTTGTAATTACAAATTGCATTGAATTCATACATAAACGTAATCATGCATCAAGATGCTAAAAAAAAATTATAATTATCAGCACTATTATATACATCGCAGGCAAAAAATGAAAGTTTATGTATGAATTCAATGCAATTTGTAATTACAAAATGCGTTTAAAAGTTGTGTCTAATAATGCATGCAACAATACGCTTGCTAATTATAGACTCCGTTCCAAGATGGCTTCCATGCTTTCAGCCACAATATGTTGTTTTGCAATGCCTCTTTTGTGTTTACTCACTCAGTCACTTGGGCTGTTTGAAAACTTATTTATGCACAATGCGGTACACGAAGAATATCGTGTGATCAAGAGACCGGTGGGTCTCGAAATGCGTAGCAGTAACTTAAGAATAAAGTTGGTGTTTTTCACCCTATCTCTGAGTGCGCATTAAATCGTTTGTGGAACCTTGGAACTTCGTGCAAATTTCACCGGCGTTGGGGCTCTGCCAGCATATGCGCCACCTGAACCATTCAAGAAGGACCCCTCTCTGTTTGTGGACATATATATATATATATATATATATATATATATATATATATATATATATATATATATCATGTCATGTGTTGGTCGCTTCTGGGTAGTTAAAGTTAGGTGAACAGTTTTGTTTTGTTAATAACTTCGGTCCAGTTGAACAAATCGTCCCGAAACTGAATAAAAAGATGCTAATTGTTGTCTCATTTGTGTATGGATAATTTTGGGATGATCCATCAAGCGGGCCGAGAAACAAAGGGATCCCAAAACGCAAAATCCCCATACACTTTCTATAAACTTCTTTAAGAAGACCCACCGCAAAAACTGCTGAAACAATTATACCAAATTTGGCAGTAAGCTAGATCTTCGTCCACAGATTGAGCCTTTTGGCATTTGGTGTAGATCTGTTCAGTAGTTTTGGAGCAATTAAGGATACTAATATTTGTATATCTGGATGGTTGGGTTCAAGGGCAAACTCAATAAAACAAAATAAAGCATACGGATTGGACCAAGAGCTTTTTTTCCCTTGGGCCACCTCGCTCCCACTGGAGTCAAACTCCTGACAGAGCTCTCTGATTGGCTGCCAGCAACATTAGAGAAATGTTGCTGTGAGCCATTACAGGATTTGGGAACTTAGTCCTGTCTGAACTTTAAACTAACAATCATATAAGGGAGCAGGGTAGGTATACCCAGAAGGAACACCACCCCACAGGCCAAAATTGCGGCCTGGGGTCACATTGGTTAATCTAGTGGAGGGGAGATGTGTCTATCCTCCCCGAGCGGTTTTAGGCCCTGGGCATCCATCCCCCAGGGTCCAATTTAATTAATTTGGGGAGAGGGGTGCATGGCTCCACTCCCGAGCTGTATTTATACTGGTGCTGAACGCAGGATCCGTGGGTCCTATGTGTGCTGCTTGGACGATGCTGGTAAGGAAAGGGGTGCAAAAGTTCAACAACAGGGCCACTGTGGAATTGGGTTGAGGGTGTTGCAGGGTTAGTAAGTACAGCGAGTGGTAGCTGGGCTAGCCACCGACAAGCCTTGGTAACTGCCAACCCGACCTTGGGTTCTTTTGACGAACTGGATTCTGGGGAAAACGATAGCCACCAGTAACTTGCTGGAGGTCAGGACTACATTTCCTACAATGCAATAGACCATTAAGTTTTGGGCATTCCCTTGGCGGGTCCGATGGTCAGTGAATCTTTAGTTCCTGGAGCGTGTGCTGCAAGCCCTGGTGACCCCTTTAAGATCTCATGCCCTGAGTACCACTGGTACCAGTTATGAGGGATGTGTCAGGAGGTTAAAGTCCTTGCCAATGGTGGTTAACAATTCACATATATCATATTGTAGGGAGAGGGCACTGGCACTGGGGCCTGGTTAGCATGATAAAGTGCACTTTCAGAGTAAAAACCATCAGCATTAGATTCCAATGGGGCAAAAGTGGGGGGGGAGACCTGCAAAAACCTGCTTCATACAAGAGTCAACCACAGATATATGGGAAACCCTTATTGCACACAGAGGTCGGTATGTATATAACTCTTCAGAGAAAGCCAAGTTCCTAAAAATACTCAATGTCTGTTACAAAGTGAATGCCCTACTAAGGGCAGCTTTTATCTGTGTCAATCACCGAACCTACAGTAATAAGTGAAGTTGATATGAGCAGAAAGGTAGGCACTGTAAACAGTGTTTACTCTATGGAGAGAGTTTACTCTATACCACACTGTTTATAGACAGTGAGCATTACACCACAGAGTAGTAACAATTATCTACTAATAACAGTGTACAATCTATGCAAAACTTGTCAAAAACTACACTATTTGCTTAAAATAACCATAGCCTGACGGTGTTAACGATCATACTACGTGCAGCCTTCATACTGTGGTAAAAACATTACAGATACCCAATCTTCTGTGGCAAAACAAGCACATGTACATAGGTTAGTATGTTATGTAGAAGTTGTTATGCTGAGATGATTCTTTCTAATAACTCAAGGCTCCTTAAAATACTTAGTATCTACTACGTAGAATCTTTGCCCTGTTGGCAACTTTTTATTTTCTACAGTACCAAAATGCTTGTGTGGAACATACTGGACACAAGTAATCTAGTCAAGTCATAAAATTTGTATAGCGCACTACATACCCAGAGGGTTTCAAGGCGCTTAGGAAGGGGAGGAGGATTATTTGTCAAATATCCACGTTTTAAGCTGCTTTCTGAACGCTAGGTGGTTCTGGGTGAGGCGAAGGTAAGCGGGGAGTGAGTTCCATGTTTTAGCAGCCAGGTATGAAAAGGATCTGCCTCCCATGGTGGTCTTGTTGATGCGAGGTACAGTGGCGAGGGCTTGGTTGGAAGAACGTAGTTGGCGGGAGGGGGTGTAGAAGGACAGTCGAGAGTTGAGGCAATCTGGTCCGATGTCGTAGAGTGATTTGTGTGCGTGGGTGAGCAGTCGGAAAGTGATCCTCTTATTGACGGGTAGCCAGTGGAGGTCTTTAAGGTGACCAGAGATGTGTTCGTTGCGTGGGATGTCTAATATGAGCCTGGCTGAGGCGTTTTGGATTCGTTGGAGTTTCTTCTGGAGTTTAGCGGTGGTACCTGCGTAGAGGGTGTTTCAATAGTCCAGTCGGCTCGTGACCAGAGCGTGGGTGACTGTTTTCCTTGTTTCGGAGGGGATCCAGCGAAATGTTTTTCTGAGCATGCGAAGAATGTTGAAGCAGGAAGAGGATACGGCGCTGACTTGTTTGTTCATTGAGAGTGAAGAATCCAGGATGACGCCAAGGTTCCGTGCGTGGTCTGTCGGGATGGGTGCTTTTCCGAGGGCTTCCGGCCACCAGGAGTCGTCCCAAGCAGAGGGGGATGTGCCTAGGATGAGGACTTCTGTTTTGTCTGAGTTCAGTTTCAGACGGCTTTGTTTCATCCACTCGGCAACTTCTTTCATTCCTTCGTGTAGGTTAGTTTTGGCGGTGCTGGGGTCATTGGTGAGAGAAAGGATCAGTTGAGTGTCGCCCGCGTAAGAGATGATGTTGAGGTTGTGTTGGCGTGCGATGGCCGCGAGGGGGCTCATGTATACGTTGAAGAGGGTGGGACTGAGTGAGGATCCTTGAGGTACGCCGCAGATGACTTCAGAGGCCTCGGACTTGAATGGAGGAAGGCGAACTCTCTGGGTTCTACCGTTGAGGAACGAGGTGATCCATTCAAGTGCTTTTCCTTGGATTCCGATGTTATTGAGGCGTTGTAGAAGGGTGCTGTGGCAGACTGTATCGAATGCTGCAGAGAGGTCGAGGAGGATGAGGGCGACTGTGTCTCCATTGTCCAGTAGAGTTCGAATGTCGTCTGTTGCTGCGATGAGGGCGGTCTCAGTGCTGTGTTTTGCTCGGAAGCCAGATTGTGAGGGGTCGAGGGATTTGTTGGCTTCGAGGAAGGCGGCGAGCTGGTTGTTGACGGCTTTCTCGATGACTTTGGCCGGGAATGGGAGAAGCGAGATGGGGCGGTAATTTTTGAGTTCGGTGGGGTCCGCTGTTGGTTTTTTCAGAAGGGCGGTGAGTTCAGCGTGTTTCCAGTCTTCTGGGAAGGTAGCGGAGTTGAAGGAGCAGTTGATGACGTCTCGGAGGTGCGGTGCTATGACGGAGTCTGCTTTGTTGAAGATGTGGTGAGGGCATGGGTCTGTGGGGGATCCTGAGTGGATGGAATTCATCAGGCGGATGGTGTCCTCAGTGGAGATTGGGTTCCAGGCGTTAAGGGTGTTCACGGGGGGAAGATGGTCAGCAGATGGTAGGGTGGGTTGGTTTCCGGGTTGGTTGTCAAAGCTGTTGTGGATGTCTGCAATCTTGTTGTGGAAAAAAGAGGCTAGGGAGTCGCAGAGGGTTTGAGAGGGGGTGATGTCGTTGGAGTTGGCCGAGGGATTGGAAAATTCCTTGACGATGTTGAAAAGTTCCTTGCTGTTGTGGGCGTTGTTGTCAAGTCGATCCTTGAATGCTGTTTTCTTGGCTTTTCGGATCAGTTGGTGGTGAGTGCGGGTGGCGCTTTTGAAGGCGTCCTTGGTGCTGGTGGTTGGGTCTTTTTTCCAGGCCTTTTCAAGGGAGCGGCAGAGTTTCTTGGACTTCTTGAGATCATCGTTGAACCATGAGGCTTTCTTGCTGCCAGGTTTGCTTTGACGTTTTTTCAGTGGAGCTAAGGTGTCGGCGGTGTTGGATAACCATAGGGTGAGGTTGGCGGCGGCTTCGTTGGCGTTAGAAGAGAGGGCTGGGGAGTTTCGAAGGAGCGATGCGGAGATTTGGTCCGTGGTGATTTTGTTCCAGTTTCTTTGCAGGGTAGGTTGGGAGTGGTTGATGGGTTTCGGCTTGTTGTAGGTGAAGTGAACGCAGCTGTGGTCGGTCCATAGGAGATCCGTAGTGTGGCTGAAGGAGACATGATTGCTGGATGTGAAGATGGGGTCGAGTGTGTGACCTGCGATCTGTGCAGAGTTACTCTTCAATAAAAAGATGTTTAAGATGTTCAACACCTCTACACACCTACATAGTACCACAGGGGGAGAACCGTTACATGTATATGTATATGGCAATGCTATTACAACGACAGCAAAACAGTATTGAATTACTCGCAAAACAGTGAATCAAAAGCATAATAATAATTCCATAAAGCAAGCTAAAGCAGGAGAATGCGGCCTTCGCCCCTGGATTACTCAACTTTAGCAGATAGCACTGGGAAGCCTGTGCTGACCACTCTCTCTGTGAACAGGGGCAGTGGCTGTGGGTGACAGCAAATCTGCACAACTCAGTCTGTGAGCTTCCCCAAGGGATCTGTATCCCTCCTCTTGTACCTTAAAAGCTGGCTTACACATCATCATGTTCTTTTTTGGTTCTTGGGGTGTTATCAGTGTTTTTGCTAACCCAGGATCCTCCTAACTCTTAACAGCTGCATATTGCACCTTACTTTCACTGGTACCAATAAGTCATCATCCCAGGACCTTCAAGCTACTGCCAATCTTGTTTGGGGTCGGTAAAACGTGAATGGAATATCTCCTCTGATCAATATGTCTTGGCCTGGTACAGTAAACCCAGCACCTTGGCAACACATACAGTTTAGTTTATTAAGAATAGCAAAAAAAAGTATCACAAGATCATCTGTTATCTCAGCATGGTACAATGGTTTTATGCATGCATTTTCACTTATTACTAAATGTATGATGGTATTCCACATGCGTTTAGGATGCATGCATTCCAAACGCTGTCTTTCGTACGAAGGTGTCTTTAGGACGCATTTGCTCTGAACGCAGGTCCTTTTAATGACTTGCCTTGGGGGGTGCTGGATGTTGGAATAGTTTAATTTACTATTCAAACTCCAGTCTGCTCGACAGTAGGGAAGGTGTTGGACTTTAAATCCAACACCATTCTACCAATGCGCCCCCCCTAAAAGCAAGTCATTGTCATTGAATGAATGCTTGTTAATGGCGCATTCGTTCTATTGCCGGCACTGTGTTGGCACAGCGTGATACCGGCTTCATCAGAAAGCACGTTTCCCATCATCACTGCCTATCCTAATTTACCCTTTCCTGTCACAATGTCTTACACACACTCTTCCCTATATAATGTACAATGTGTGTAAAAAAATTATATGTGAAACCAATTTCATTCTTTTAACTTGTTATTTTAAATTCCTGTTTCTATTGGTGTTTATGGGAATGTGTTGCAGTACCAGTCGTTAGCCATATGTGTTGCTTGACTTAACTCCAAGACTAGGATGGAGTACATTTACACCTGTTTTGACACCTTTAAGGCGATGGTAACTTTAGAAATATATTTTAAGAATTGCAAAGTTGTATTTTGTATTCGCATAATCCTCCCAAACCCTCCTTAAATTTCCCATAACCTCACCCGTCCTCCCCATTTCCCTGAACACTCCCCAGCCCCTCTCACATTTAATCCAAAGTAGAATATTAACATGTGCAGAGATCTCCGCAACCGTAGCCGAGATTTCTGCACAAAAAAAGACAGGTGAGACGGAGACAGTGGTCTCCAGTTGTAGGTTTGGGAATGGCATTTTGTAGTACATGAGTTGTACTACTGTAGTACTACTCAACATAGTTCAAAATGCAACTTGGGAATCATGTCCACTGGTCCACCTCTGTCAAAAAATGTATTATTTTGACCAGAAAAACAGTGTTACATTTACAAAGTATTGCTTTAAAGGAAATTCTTCACTATGTCTAGTTCACTATTGATTTTAATATTCCTGATGTTCACAGAATAGTGCTCAACGCCCTGAGTAGTGTGCTGATATTCCAGTTTGAGGAGGTGCAATGGGATTACTCCATAGCGGCAGAAAGGGTGGATGTGCCAAAAGAAAAAGACAAGTACAAACTGGCTCCCTTCCGGGTGCAGTCCTATGCCTACGTGCGTGCCCAAAGAATGAAGAGGGTGGGATCCAGCAATATAAAGATGTACCCGCAGGCACATGAAGACGTAGAGGATGGTACAAGCCGACTGTCCCATCATGCACGCAGTCTATCAGCCCGAAGCATGAAGTCAGCACAAGGTAATGTATATCTATTCCTTTCAGTCTCTTTCATGAAGGATGTTCTTTCTGGTAGTGTCCCCCTCCACAGAATAAAATAACATGTTAATTGCATGTTTCCCTGTGACTGATGGATGCTTGTTACCCAACTCTATGGTACTCAATTTTATCGAACTCAAAAGTAGGAGTGGATCCACCGGGATTCAGACCTGTGACGAGTTCAAACACAGATCCCTGCAGTGGATATATTAATCCACTGAGCCATCAAATAATCTAATCCCACTGAAATAGAAATCAATCCTCCAATTCCCAATCGAAAAGTGGGTCACACAGAAGACCGCTTCCTAGCATGTATGTTTTATTTCACCCCATGTCTGAATGGTTTTGTCATTTATCCTAGCCCTCACCTCTATGGCTCGACATCTCCTTTAACTACCTAATGCATTAGGGTTTTGTGGGATCCCAAGGTCTGTGAACACATTTATTTCTCAGCAAGATCTTGTTTACAATCTTATCCTGCTAAAGAATGCATTTAGTAATTTCAAAACAGTACTACTGCCTAATCATCGTGCCACTATGTTGTGCAGAGTAAAATGGTCAAGCACTAAAGTGGTTGAGAGTACCTTTCATGAAGACCTGTACTGGCACTTGGGTAGTAGTTTTCATAAAAAGTTGCTAATTCACAGCACTGAGTACTAAAGTCGTCCATTGCAATGCAAGCTAATTTATATTTTCAAACACTCTCTCCTACCCACCTCACACTGCCTCTCTGTGCCTCAGTTCTATTCTCATTCACCTATTGGTTATTATGCCCGAAGACATTAACACTATCTGCTCTTAACATCCCTAACCTTACTCAAACTGTTTGTCCATGTGCCCCAATTTCCTTACATGGTCTGTCCATGTAATCAAGTTCACAGAATTCTATTCATGTTCTCCCCAGTTTGTAACATTCTTTCTAGTGCCCCAAGTTCCTCAAATACTCTACATGTTTGGCAGATGTCTCAGGCTGATCATGTGTGACAACGTCTACACATTTTGCTCCACTCATCTCAATCGTCTTACAGTACAAGTTCATGGACCCTCAGTTACTTCCATTTGTTATATACTTCAAGCTAAAAATGCCACCTGTGTACCATGTTTCTTATACTGTTTGTTTGCGTGCCCCGAGATTATTACATTGTCTATGTGCCCCACGACTCTTGCACCACCTATCCATGACCACCAAACTCCTCAAGTGCCTTGTCCATGTGCCCCATGACCCTCACACTACCTGTCAATGTCCAGGATGTTCTTTGACATCCCACATGCCCCAACATCACACAGTCTATACACATGCCTAAAGTGTGTCAGGGTTGGTGAAATTGAACTGTAATGAAACTTTGTCTGGATGACCCTAGTGAAAACCCATTTCAATCCCCCCACTACCTAAATGGGAAGCAAACAGATTTAGTTTATTGACACATTAGTTGGGCTGAAAGATGGGTCTTAGTGTGCAGGCCCTGACCAATTGACAGCCCCTGTAGTCCTCCTAGTAGCCTTGTGACCATTTGTGTGACATGCTGAGAAGAGAGGCCTTAGGCCTATAACAGACCATTCTCTGAATCATCTACATAGGCCAGTACCACCAGTGTTCATGTCTGTGATTCACTTATCTTCTCCGCTAATGTGTGTTACTGAGATGTAAATCACAAAAGAATTGGTACTTGCAGCACACACTAAGAATCCTGCAGTGTACGCAGGGCTGTGCTGGTCTTCCCTGATCAAGAAGTTCTTAGAGGACACCTTTGGCCTTTTGAAGAGGAGGGGAAATTGGTGAGGAATGATTTGCCCGTGCTTGTGTTTCTAGTGTCCTGTGCAACCTTCTTCTTGTGCAACTGATTCATATGCAATATGATTAAACATATAAAGGACCTCAGCTTCCATATAGACCCTCTTATATGTTATGTTATATTGATTTTTATAGCGCACTAATCACTCAAGAGTGTATGCAGGCATTTGGGCAGGTGTGTGGGTTTGTTGTCCTAAAGGTGCTTATACAAAGAGACAAGTGTTCAGCTCCCTGCGGAACTTAAGAAGTGTGGATAAGGCTCTGATGTGTTGAGGACTGTTGTTCCATGTCTTGGGTGCAATGTAAGAGAATGAGCTTCCACCGGTGTGGTGAATGTGTGCAAGTGAGAGTGATGCAGTGCATAGTTGTCTGATAAGTTGCTGAAAGTGTATGGCGCTGTTCAGGTATTCTGGACCTGTGTAGTGTATGGCTTTGTATGGGCACGAGAATTGGCTCTCTGCTTGTGAATGCGGATCCAGTGAAGCTCTCTGAGGTGCAGTGTGATGTGGATGCGGCGTCAGAGGTCGAGTATGAGTCTTGCATCTGTGTTCTGAATGTTATGGAGTCTGTGTAGGAGTTGTTAGGAGATTCCAGCATATGGATTGTTGCTGTAGTCCATCCTGTTGGTGATGAGTGCTTGCGTGATGGTCCGCCTGATGTTCAGAAGCAGCCATTCTAAGATTTTTCGCTGCATGAGTAGGACGTGGAGGCAGGAGGTGCACATTGCGTTGACTTGAGCCGTCATGTAGAACTTGCCATCTAAGCTGATCCCTGGATTTCTTGTGAGGTCTATGTGTGTGGGTGTTGGTCCTAGCTCCAATAGCCACTAGGTGGAGTTCCATAGGGAGGTCTTGTTGCTGAAGACCAGTACTTACATCTTGTCGGAGTTGAACTGCAGGTAGTTGTTTTATATCCAATTTCCTACTATGGTCATGCAGTTAGTGAAGGTGTTCTGGTGGTGGTTGCTTAGTCCTTCAGGGAGAAGATGAGTTGGGTGTCATCAGCGTAGGAGATGACAGTGATGTCTTGTCATAAGATGATGTTGGCGAGCAGTGTTATGTATATGTTGAAAAGCTTGGGGCTGGGGACGATCTCTATGGGATTCTACATATCAATTGGGTTTTCCCAAGAGAAATGAACTGATCCTTTCTAAAGTGGATTCCTGTATGCCAATCTCGTGTAATCTTTTGATGGGTGTGTTATGGGAGACAGCGTCGAAGGCCCCAGAGAGATCTAGCAAGATTATGGCCGCTGTTTCTCCTCAATCCAGGATGATTTGAATGTCATTGGTGGCTGTGATGAGTGCTTTTTCGGTGCTGTGGTTCTTTCTGAATCCTGACTGAGTGTTTTCTAGAAGATGGTGAATTTTGAGGTGGGTTGTAAGTTCTTCTTAATGGCCTTCTCAATCACTTTGGTTAGATAGGGAAGCAGAGAGATCGGTCGGAAGTTGCTCAGTTGATTTGGGTAGGCTGTTGGTTTCTTGAGGAGGGCGCTGAATTCTTCTAGTGTCCATTCATCCGGGAATGTCTATAAAATTTACTAATATCACTGTATATTATGGACTAATGCACAATGTCACCTATCACTAAATTGAACTTCAGCTAGGCTCAATTATTTTCCTTTGTTCTTGTTTGTTGGAATTACATGGTGTTTTTCAGAAATACCTGTAGCAAGGTAACCAACTACAATTTGTGATGCCTAGCAATGCTTCTATCTTATCCCATGCTCTTACCACCTGTATTTTTATATGTGATTGTATTATTTGCGTGCAACATTATTTATAAGCGGTATTCTTTTTATAGAACACCAAAACAATATCTTACTGGATAGGAAATTTGTTCACAGACCCTGGGATCCCACAAAACTCTAATGCATTAGGTAATTAAAGGAGATGGTAAGCCATAGAGGTGAGGGTGACATAAGACATACATGCTAGGAATCTGTCTTGTTTGTGACAAACTTTTCCATTGAGAATTGGAGGATTGATTTCTATTTCAGCAGGATTAGATTATATGGTGGGCTCAGTGGATTAATGTGTCCCCTGCAGGGGTCTGTGTTTGACCTCAGCGTCACAGATTTGAATCCCGGTGGATCCACTCCTCCTTTTGAGGTCAATAAAATAAGTGACATAGCAGTGGGTAATCAACATCCGTCATTCCATGCTAAGATACCATTCAGAGGGAACATGCAATTAGGTTTATGTTATTCTGTTGGGGGGGGGGATACCAGAAAGAACACTAATACTACTTAATTTTAGTAGTGTAGTTGTGTTTAAAGAGTCATGTTCCCAGTTCATAAAATGATTTATGAAAATGCAGAGTCACATTGTTTGTAGCGCATTAAAGCCCTCGTCTTCTTGTTCAACTGCTGAGCCCATATTAACCACTTCTTTCACCCCCACAGAGCGACAGTTAGAGTCCCAGAAGCCAGCCTCCTGGCCACAAATCCAAAGCTTCCGTAGGAGCTCTGCCTACATCGACCTACAGCCGGAGTTCTACAAGAAGCCTCCTTTTGCCAAAAAGCCAAACTCTGCCCACCCTGGCAGCTCAGCATGCAACAGCCGGATGAGTGTCTCTCATTTGAAATTGAAGGTAGACTCTGGTAAGTTGATTCAGTGGTTTTGAACTGGTATCTAACACAGGCAGAGTGCTAGTTTCACAAAAGGTTTTATTTTCAAATGTGGAAATTGCAAATGTGCGCGAATATTGAAAAAAATCAATATTTTGTGCACTTTTGAGTTCATGAGGTAGTTTTTGTGCCTTTTTTCAACAATAACCTTGAATGATCACCCAGACACACACACTTGAAGGCGATATGCAAAAAACTGTGCCTAAAAAATAGAAGTCCAGATTCACTCTATCAGAGATTGGATTACAGAAATCATGAATTTATCAGTAATTGAGAACATGAATTTCAAAATGATAGGCAAAGGAAACTTATTTATTTATTTATATTTTCCTGTAGTGTCACTGTACCAAAACAGAATTAGAGTGCCTTACACAGAACATTCAAGGCAATCCAAAGACAGCGAAGTAAGAAGCTGGAGAGAGGGGGATCGGAGATGGGGAACCACTTTATCGGACAGAGGGTTAATCAGAGTTCGGTGGGGATGAGAAGAGTTAGAATCGACGTCAAGGAAAGACAGTAGCGAGCAGGTGCCCCAGGCATAGTGTTCTTTAAAGAGGAAACTAGGTGAGAAGGAAGTAACACAACATTTATGTTTCTTTATGTATACATGTGTAACCATCATCCCTAGTGTAACCTGAAAAGGTGGGTCGTCAGTCATTCTCTGAAAGCTAGGAAGTCAGGTAATGTGCTTGCGTCTTTCGAAACCTTGGTGTTTCCGGGTGATATGAAATGATTTTTTACATTTCGGCATCTGACATGAGAATGTTAATGTTACATGGATAAAATGTATCTAATGTGCTTGAAAAGAGTACAACACGTATAGTAAAAGGGACAGACCTAAGATTGTTAAACTGACATTAATTAGGAGAGTTTTGATCTGTAAGGTGGACGGCATGCAAGATATGCCAGGAGCAGAGGTTCCTCGAACTGCAATATGAGGATGTCCCAGAGATGGCTTTAGTGCTCTTACTTGGTCAAAGGACTATAACTAACCTGACAACTGAGGTACATGGCAGGGTCTGGCTTCTGCCAATGAGGCTTCTTCTAACCACATCAGGTTAACAGGCCCAAATTGGCTTACCTTTGATTTGCATGTGGCATGGTTGAGCTTCCATCCGCCTCAAGCAGGATGAGCACGAAGCGTTTATAGTGAGAGGCATGAATGATGCCTAAAACAAAGTGTCCTTAGTGGTACTGAGTGGTATATGTAACAAATTGGGTCTCTAGTTGGCAGAGGTATGCACCCTGTCCAAGTAGGGATCACAATCCTAGTCAGAGTAAGTCACAACACAATCTAAATTATCCTGTGTTCACCCACTGGTAGTTTGGCACAGAGCAGTCAGGCTTAATTTAGAAGGCAATGTATAAAGTATTTGTGCAATAACTCATACAGTAAGACAGTAAAAACACCACACAAAAAATCCTCAACAGGGTAGAACAATAGATTATGATTTTATAAATAAAATAAGACCAAAACGGCAAGTATGCAATAAGTAGATCCTGAAATATGCAAGTTTAAAGATTTAGTTGAAAATATTGCATAAAAGTGCAAAGCGCCAACTGTGGTGATCTGGTCGCGCTTGACCGGGATAAAGTCACAAATTCAGTTTGACTGCGATGGAGCCAGATTAGCTCTAGGGACCCATTTGGGCCTTCTGAACACAATGCCTTGAATCCTGGACGTTGATTTGCGTGGCTTTGCGTCGTCCAGTATTGGTTACGGGGAGCTGTGTGGCGCAGCTTTGTAGAGTTTGGTGTCGGTTCGCGTCAATCCAAGAGAGCTGTGCAGCAAGGCTTTGCGGGGCTTTGTTCTGCCCAGCGTTGATTCCGGTGACGCTGGCAGCTGTGCGGCGAGGCTTTGCTGGGCTTGTGTTGCTTCATGCTGGCTCCGATGAGGACCACAGAAGGTATAGCACCTTATGCCCACTTCCAACCGTCCAGGTACGTGGCAGGACAGACTCACAGCTTTCAAAGTCCAGGTTCAGATGCAGGTGTTCCACTATTTGATATCTCTGAGTCTTGGGCACTGGAGGCCCAAGTGATACAGGTCCAGTCCTTCTCACCCAGGCAGGGGAACAGCAGGAAGCAGGGCAGCTCATCAAGGCAAGAACACAGCTAGGCAGAGTTTCAGCAGAGTGGCAGTTCTTTCAGCATCACAGCAGTTCTTCTCCGTGACAGTGTAGTCACAGGTCCAGGAGTGTACTGTCTTGTTAGGGTCAGAGACCCAGTGCTTATATCCAGATGTGCCGCTGAAGTGGGGGAGACCTGAGGGAGTGCCTTGAAGTGCACCAGTATCCATTTCAACCCAATCCTGTCTGGCAGGCTCTATATGCAGGGTAATCAATCCTTTGTGTGGGGTCAGGCCACTACCCTTTGAAGTCTAAGTGTGAGCCTCATCCTCCCTTAGTGCCCAGGAAGGGCCATCAGAATGCAGATGTATGTAGATGGGTACACAGCTGTACCCAGTCTTCCTGTGTTTGTTGCTGTCTGGAGGGAATGCTTAAAATGTGTCACCCAGCCCAGACATGTATTTGAGATAGGTTGCAAGGCACTCAGAGCAGTAAGAGTGGAAAAATTTCCACTTTCTAAAATAGTAATGTTAAAACTGACATCACCAGTACAGAGGATTTATCATTACCATTCCAAAGATATGAAATATGATGCAGCTACTCCTTTTTAATCAGGAATTAGAGTTTAAAGGTATTTCAAGAGAGTGACAATGTTAGCCATTTTGAGGAGTTGGCCTCACAGTAGTGAAAAACGAATTTAGCTGTTTGTCACTATCAGGACATGAAAAATATAAAAGTACATGTTCTACCTTATAGTTAGTTATACAGCACCCTGCCCAATGGGCTACTCAAGGCCTAACTTAGGGGTGACGTATGTGTAATGAAAGGGGAATTTAGTACTTGGAAAGGGATTTTAAATGTCAAGTCGAGGTGGCAGTAAACTGCACACACATGCCCTGCAAAGGCAGTCCTGAGACAGGGGCAACTTGCTACTTAGGTGGGTGGCACAATTAGTTCTGCAGGCCCCTAAGAGCATTTAGTTTACAGGCACTTAAACATGTAGTTCACTTTACTAGAAATGTATAAGTAAATTAAATATGCCAATTGGGTATGAGCCAATGTTACCATGTTTAGGTGAGAGAGCGCAAGCACTTTAGCACTTTAGCACTTTAGCACTGGTCAGTAGTGGTAAAGTGTGCAGAGTTCTAAAGCCAGCAAAAACAACTACTGAAAAATGGAGGGAGGCAGGTAAAAAGGGTGTCAGGTCTAACATTATCCCTAATAGAGTATGAATAGTTCTCTGGGAAATTGAAACCAGCTACATGAGACTAGATTGGCTAACTGCAACTGGCTTGGGGTGTTCTTTCTGAGAATAGGACTGACTAGTATGAAAATGTAAAGCACAATAAAAGTAAAGTATAATGAGATGCAACTCACTGATAATCTGCACATCTGGCCTACATGCTAGGGTGGACATTCTCTTGTCTGCATCATGTGTGGGAATGTGACTTTGTGTTACTAGTGGTAATAGGAGCAACATAGCTGTTGGCTATGTGCAATACATGCACACAACAGTGAAATAAGTTGACCTACGCCTTATTGACCCACAGAGGAGACCAAGGCAGCAAAATAACTTTTTCCTTGATCCCCACTCTTTAACTTCCTCCAAGCCAGCTTTTACACAAAGCATCTATAAAGTTCAATAATGGCACATTCTGACAGAGTGATGTCAACTAAACAATAACACAGCATATGAACAGAAAGAACATAACATTATGGCATACATGTGCTCTGTTGGATGGTTGTGAATTATTCTGTCTAATGTGTTCTTTGGGGTAATGGGCTTGCTTTCTTTTAATTACAAATGTGCTCAATGATTGCACTTTTGCATTTTAAAATGACATTGGATCTTTGGTGTGATTTTATTTTTCCAAGTAAGTGATGTCCTCAAAGTTTTTATAAGTGAGGTTGAATAGCATTGTGATAAGTGAACAAAAGAATTGTGGTTGTGTTAGTACTCCTAATTTTTGGGGTTTCAGTCAGTGCTATAATGTTACTTCAACTGATTTATTTTCAGTGTTTTCTTTCAAACGTAAAATAGTAATGAGCTTGATGGAGAACCATACAATGGGCTCTATTCACAGAACTAACTTAAGACAAAATCCTAAACTTACTACTTTTGGTATTCACAGAATGCACTTACTACTTTTGGTATTCACAGAATGCACTTACTACTTGTGATATTAACAGAATGGATTTACGACTACTAACTTTACGTCCACACTCGGGCTGGAAATTCCGGCCTGGAGACGGAGCTTCCGGCCCAGAGGCAGAGATTCCGGCCCGGAGGCAGAGCTTCCGGGGCGGAGGCAGAGCTTCCGGCCCAGAGGTGGAGATTTCAGCCAAGGCTAAATCCCCACCTCCGAGCCGGAAGCTCTGCCTCCAAGCCGCAAGTTCCGCATCTGGGCTGTAAGCTCCGCCTCCAAGCCGGAAGCTTTGCTTCCGGGCCGGAATTTAGAGCCCAAGTGCAGACGTAAAGTTAGTAGTCGTAAATCCATTCTGTTAAAACCGAAAGCAGTAAGTGCATTCTGTGAATACCAAAAGTAGTAGGTTTAGGATTTTGTCTTAAGTTAATTCTGTGAATCGGGTCCAATATTCTCCTTTTATAATGCAACACATGCACACACACACTCGTTTTCTCTTTCTCCTTACTTGGACTCTCTTTTTTCTCTCTCCCTCAGTTTTTCATAACATAACTTGAAGCCCGATTTGTATGAAAAATTGCAAAGATGTCTGATTATATTCACAAATTTACTAATTGCTATGTTCTGCCTGGAAAATTCTAAATTTGCAAATTATAGTTTTCTGAATTGTTACTAATCTCATTTTTGTGTGCAATGTGTACAATAGCAAAATAGAGAACCAGAAAACAACAACCAAGTAACATTAGTGAAATATTCAAAGAAGGCATTGTATATGCAAGGATGTTAATGTGTTTTTTTCTCATGCAGATGGAGAATCTAGATGCTCTACGTCTGGTCCTAAGTCGGCTCTCTTACTCAGTGAAGAAGCAGCTTTGAAACGTATGCAACAGCGAGGTCCTCACAATCCAATGAGTTCTGACCGCATCCTCCTGACCATCGGCACGTTGCATCATTCTCGGGGACCCGACCAGGTGGGCTCTAACATGGAACACAATGCAGCTGTTCGTGATGCCTGGGGAATGCCACTTATCTTTCAGCACTACATGAGGGAGCTGCCAAAGGCCAAAAGTATGGGACAGGAGAAGATGGATCAGCTGGCAAAAATAAAACCTGCCTGTGCCACCCTGGGACTGCAGACTGAAAGTACCCCATTCGAAATCAAGACATTTAGCTTGAATTTGAAGCACTCTTTTCATGGTTCAGATGTGCCATCCTCTATTCCTGTGCCCACCCTTCTGCGTTCAAGATCCTGCTGTAGTTATCGAGAGCAGAGCCTGGTGACCATTCATCAGAAAAGACCAGCTTCAACTGGGGAGGGTGGTGTGAGGCCAGCAAGTGACCCCACTGACTTAGGGCCTTTTCAGCCTGTTCGCATGGTGATGGGGGCATCTAGGAAAGACTTGCCCGCAAAAAGGGAAAGACCACACACCCTTGTGCCAGCGAACCCTTTCCGTGAAAACTGTGGCTTCAAACTTTTGACCGTGAAACAACTCCAAGAGTATCAGGATGCGAGAGCCTCAGAATATCTAAAATCCCAATGTAAGGCTCTTGCCACTGATGAGAAAAAAAGCAAGAAGGCTTGGCTCATGAAAGTCAAAGGATTACCCCTTGAAGAATTGTTGAATGAGGGCAAGGTAGCAGCTCCTGAGCTTGGTGCAAATGTCTTCATTTGAATAAAGATTATTTGGCAGAAGGTGTCTTTAAAATAAGAGTTATTCTTTTACAGTTCCCACTTCCGAGCCAGAACAGCTAATCTACCTGAGCCTGTTAAGAGACCTTTGACTGTGATGCTTCAGGTAAATTTTTACAATACAACGAAAAAACGTGCCAATGCTGATTGCTGTTCAGGATCTATTTCTTCAAAATGTATAAACCATACACATTTGAAAGCTCATTAGTAGCTTTTTATTTTTAGTTTTATTATATATGTCATGAAAGATTTCATATAAATTTTCCTTTTTTTGAAACAGACAATAACAAAAAAAAAATTGCGGACAAAGGGACCAATAGAATATCACACAATCAAACAGTTATTCATACATGCAATCATATTTCGTATTCCACACCATAACACTCATAACCCACCTGCAAGGTACATAAACACACCATAGGTATCTTCTTTATTATACAGTTAATTAAAACCATAATATACAAACATAACACTACAGAATGAATTATAACATTTTAAATATAGAAGTCCTAATCGGTTTCTTAATGCTAAACATTATGCAGTGCAGTTAAAATAATGTTAACAAACTTCCCTGCTCTTGCTAGAGCCTGGGCTGAGTTGTTGCTAAAACACAAATCTGATGCTTCCCTGCAGTGTCTCAATGACTTTTCCCGGAAAACTGGAGCCAGTAGGCGGCTGCGATCTATGGCAAAGTGTGGACAGCAACATAGCAGGTGAAGCCAGGACTCATATATATAATTGCAGAGCCTGCATGTAGACTGCTCATTCCACCGAGCCCACAACGGATTAAAATAAAAAATTGGTAGAGCTAACAGCCTCATGTACAGTATTTTATTACGAGTCTGAGAGTAAAGAGAGTAGTTGAAATACGGTTGAGGTTTCCCCTTGATATAGGAATCATTCAGAGCTGTGAAGAGTGCGTTTTTGGAAAGCCCGGCAACGTCTGTCTGGAATGATACTAGAGTGATTTGGCTTTTTATTGTTTTTTTCCACATTGACAGGGTGATGGTTGGATTGCTGAGGGAGGTTATTTCGATCTTTAATGTGGAAATAGCGAGATGCAACTGTTTGTGCCAAGGAGAAAGTTCTTCCGTGAACACAGCTTGCAATTGTTCTTTCATAGATTGTGCTGGAGCTCGTAGAGTGTGAATGTAAAATGTAATTAAGTCTCCCAGACAGTGAAGGTCTGCGCTTGCCGGGCCCAGTTCAAGTCTCAGCCTCAACCTCCTTGCGTGCTGTGGGACAGAAAATATTTTCTTGTAGGCTTTTATTTGTAGACTTGCTAAAAAGGCATCCATTTTTCCAGGGAAGGCCAAATGGCCATAAGACACTGCTGGTAGTAATTTGGCCCGTTGCACCCTTAGAATTGGCTCGGCTGTGGGGCTGTGCAAATGACGGTTCAGGCGCCTCAGGCTGTGTATAATCCCCATGCCCTTAGGCCTTAGATGTCTACGGTGAGCTGCTTGATATGCTTTTTCGTTGAACCAAACTCCTAAATAGTTATAGCTGGTGCAGGTTGCTATATGTAGTCCCCCTGCTCGCCAGGAAAGATTTTTCTTTTTTTGTATTTCCCAAAGGTCATAACTTTGGTTTTTGATTCGTTCATCAGAAGATGGTTCTTTATGTTGTACATATTAAGGGCAATGAGCGATCTTTGTAATCCAATTTTTGTTTGGTCCATAATAATGATATCATCAGCATTTTGCATTATCTGTAGACATGTCCCACCCAATTTTGGGGCGACCAAGGCTGCGCCTGCCAGTTCTTTAGGTAAATCAGCGGTGTAAAGATTAAATAATAATGGAGCTAATACGCAGCCTTGTTTTAGAATGTTTTTAGTTGCAATTTTTGTGGATAGTGTTTTTGCACTTGTTTTGATCCTCACCCAAGTATTATGGTGCAAAGATATCATAGCTGAAAGAATTGGAGATGGTATCCCCCAAGAATTAAATTTGTACCATAGCGTCCCTCGGTTGACTATGTTGAATGCTGCACTGTAGTCCACAAAGCAGCAAAACAGAGGTAGCTGGTTGGCCAAGGAGGCTCTCCTCGACAAAAAGGACAACGCTGTTATGTTGTCCGTCGTGGAGCAGCCTGTTCTGAAGCCTGACTGGGTGCGGGGCAAGATGTTATTTTCTGCAACCCATTTTTCAAGTTCCGCCAGTAAAACACGGGCGTAGGCTTTAGCTTCAATGTCCAACAAAGCTATTAGTCTGTAATTAGCCGGGTTTGAGCAATTGCTCTTTTTATAAATTGGGTGTAGTATTGAGCCCTGCCAGGTAGATGGAATTGTGGCTGTAAGAAAAGCTTGTCCAAAGAGAGGTGTGAGGAGTTCTGCCCAGAACTGTCGAGATGATTGAAAAACTACTGCAGGTATTCCGTTTGGCCCTGGCGCCCCGTCGTTCTTCATACGGCTAGTGATCTTGATTACTACGGCTACAGAAATATCTGGACCCTGGGTGTTTTCATAGGATAGTGCATGAGGCAAGAAGGGAGTCAGCAGCTCCCCTGCCCCGTTGCTGTAGAGCTGATTGATATGATCCGCCCATACGTTCTCGGGTACCCCGTTCACTTTAGTCTGGCCGCTGTTGCTGAGTTGATTGATGTATCTCCAAAATGGGGCCGGATTTTTTTCGTTTAAGAGAGAGAACATTTTTAGCCAGGCTTCCTCTATTCGTTTAATCTGTTGGGTCCATGCACGCTTCTTGCAAGCAGCTCGAAATTGCCCTTTTGTGGCATGTTGAAATGGGTATACAACGGGCACCACGCATTTTTTACAACGCGGTACCGTTACCACGCTACTTTTACCACGCAGGTGGTTACAACGAAATGCGCTGGGGGGCGCTCCAGGATAGTAAATACTTTAATTTACTATCCAACTCCTTTCCCTAGAGTCCACGTGGACTGGAGTTGGAATAGTAAATTAAATAATTTACTATCCAGCGCCCCTCCACGCAAGTCGTTGTAACGACTTGAGTGGTAAAAGTAGCGTGGAAACGGTACGCGTTGTAAAAGTACGCGTGGTACCGTCATACATCCGTTGAAATGTTCTTGCCCCTTTTTTCCTTCCATTTGGGCTGTTTTGCCTCTTCCATTTGCTTTCCGGTATTTCCTGATTTGAGTGTCGATTAAAACCCTTTGGCGCCAGTTTTTCGTGAGCGTCAGATGGGCCCACCAGAGCCCGATGCAAATCTATCAAAGGAATGGACCAATTATCTAAGAGGGCTTGTGGGCTAATGGAAGTTTTTAATTGATCATTTTTCGTTACCCATTCAGACAGTTTTGTGTCTAGGTTAATGGACCATTTTATCCTGCGTGGGATTTTATCAATTTCCTCGCCCATAGATTCACCCACGGTTGTGAATCTGCGGGATGCAACAATGGAAAGACTAAAGGATGCTCTTAGGGGCCTGTGGTCGCTCTCTGTTCGGGGATCGATGTTAAAATCATTTATGTGAGAACTAGCGTGCTTCCGATGAACAAATACTCAATGGTAGAGATGTTCCTATACGTTAGGAGCGGTGCCCATGTGATCATTTGCTTTCCTTAGATTGTGGGCGAATGATATAGAACTGGCATTGAATAAAGCTTGTAGAAGCGCGACCTCTTTGACGTGGCTGTTTTCATTTCCTAATTTGTCAAGAGATCTTTTGTTAAAGTCCCCAACTATAAGTGGATTTTAATCGGGATATTTGATGAGGAAATCTCCAATTATGGCGACCAGATCGTCCAGTGCTTGGTTTCTCAGGTGCCAGGCTGGATTAACGTAGCAGTTAAATAGTAGCAAGCGGAGCGGGTTGTAATGATTTTTTATTCCGTTGATACGTACTACTTGGATTCCAGGTAAATCGGATGCTATCATAGTTGCTTCCAGCCTACACGAGTGCTCAAAAATATTGCGTCTTTTTGCTGGAACGTGGATTTCATAGTATCCGGAAAGGGTAGTAGTAGTTGTTGTCCATGTTTCCTGTAGACAAATTAAGTCGCTGTGTTTTGATTGTTCAGGGTGTAATCCGTTTTACCTTTGGGGAAGTCAAAGATACCGTCAAGCTGATTGGCGTTTTTCGACCTGGTGTCCAGATTAATAATTAATGGCCTGATTGCTAGTAATAACTCTTCTCTGATTAGTAGAGCAAATAATCATCAGATGTTCGAGATGAAGAAGGGTGTTGGCCGGGTTGTTTACAGAACGCAGGTCTTCCCTGCATTTTAAGATAGAATAAGTACTTTGGGAATTATTAGCTAGAACCTGAGGGTATCTGTCTTGAGTTGGGGGCCTGATCTCAATGCCCCAATCTGCCAGTTGATTAGCTTCACATAACATATCTGTCAGGAGTATCTGTTGATATAGCCCAACCACTGTAGAATAGTGGTGGGAGTCACCTGACAGGCTTTGGAATTTCACCCAGGCGATATCTGCAGAGCCTATGTGGTCCAATGATGGGATGTGATTAAGCAGGCGCAGAATGTTGCCTCTGTTCAAAACATCATAGTTGCCTTTAGCGTGGTATCTTGGTGTAAATACAGCCTCCACCTCTCTTGATTTTGGTCGGCTGCTACTCTTTAAGATTCCCGATGTAGCTTGATTGTCAAATGCAGGTATTGGTATGTGTATTGAGAGAGTGCTAATAGCCATGGGTCCAGGAGGAGATGTTGCCGCCTGTTGGTACTGCAGGTTAGTATTGTGTATAGTAGTAGAAGATAATTGCGTAATATCCTCCACCTCTGGCCCTTGGATTGTAATTGGCGTTGGCGGTCCGGGAGCAAGGCTTATCCTTACGCCTGAGCCTTCCGGGGGTTTAAGACCAATTGGCATTGTGCGGGCCTCCCCTTTCATATTGTTGTGGGGGCAAGTGGGGGAGGTGTTAGAGGGGATCGCCTCTCGAGGAGGGTCTTCAACTTAGCTCTTAGTCATTGATTGTTTGTTGGGTTGTGAGTAAAATGATGCCCCTTCTTTGTGATTCTTGCTTGATGATTTTTCCGTGAAAATTAGGTAAAGCTTAACTGAACTGGTGACTGATTTAATTGTATGTGTGCAAGTGGAAAGATTTGCTTCTCGGTTTTTAGGTTTTTCCCTTTTTTGAGCTTTTCTTAGTATTTTCTTTGCTTTCCTGGATAGTGAAGCTACCTTTTGATTAGTTGCTGGAGCAGCGTCAAGTTCTTCTATTATTTGACAACTGATTGAGAGATGTGGTACAGTGGTTGTAATCCTCGTTGAAGATGCTAGAGTTGGAGCAGTGGGTTGTGACAAGTGCGATATTTTAGTTGAACTATCAGGCAAATCTACAAGTAAGTTGGCTGAGTTATTGGTTGGCTCCGTATGTGATTTGGTTGAAACCAGTGGCGAGGGAGGACCAGGAGGGGATCTTGAAAGACGAACTGTGTCTGCTAGGGTAGTCAAAACTGCAGGGAGATTTGCCCATTGTTCCACGATGGCCGCACATGAACATGAGCAGGTAGTTTGAGAGTTAGAAATCAAGTTTGCAATGTGATCCATTTTTCCTTTCAGCTCTGACAAGCACATAGCTATTGTCTGTAAGAGATCCATTTGTAAATCCATCTTAGAGGATTGCCAAAGTAAAGCTTTAGCCGTTAGGTGTTGTGGGTTAATGACTTTTGGCGGAGGCAACCATAAAACCTGAATTCTCTGTATTTTGAGGGGTATGGTGATGATAGTTTGTTCCACTGGATAATCTATACAACTGTGGAGTGGACTCCAGGGTTCGATCGATTTTAATTTCAAGTTGCTGTAGAAATAATGCTGTGAGTTCTCCCAGGTCCTGTTTTTTTGACACGACGGGAGAGCCTGTGACAGTAGTCAGAGAAGAGTCTTGCCTAATAGGTGAGTGAGGTTGATGTATTAGTGCCTCGGTTGTTATTGATCTTCTTGGCGCACTTGAGGCTAGTTTAAAGCTGTCAGTATCAGGTAGTGAGTGAGGAACTGCTGGGACAGGACTTGTGTTAGCATTGAAAACAGAGTCTGGGTCCGAGCGCAATTGGGTAGAACTGTTGGTAATGTCCATACTGGGGTGAGAAGGTGATCGACATTTTGTCTCCGTTTGACAGGGGCCCTGGGTATTTATTGCAGAAGGAGAAAAGTCTTCCTTGGCACTTAGACTGCTTCCTAGATGGTCTGTCCTGTCGTTAGCTGGTACGTCGTTTAGAGACATTGGAAACAAGTATTTAGTTATCAGGCCTGAATTGGTGGATTTTGGATTATTCAGTGTCTTAGAGACCCTAGGGGGGGATGCCTGGGTTCAGAGCGTTTGTGCAAGATGTACTTGAACCATTTGTTGTTGATCCTACTTGGGCTGCACCGCCGTTAGCGTCTGCAGCTGATTTGAACCTGGTAACTGGAATCCTTGTTGGCATCTTGGGGCATATACAGCTTAGTTTGTTGGTTGGTCCTGGAGCAATAGGGGAAGCTTTAGGTGGCCTTGGTTCGCAGGGCTCAGAAGAACTGTGGATCCAGTGCGGCTTCTCCTATTGTGCCCCAGTCCTCCAGAGTACCTTCACCGTGCAGCTGTGCGACCGTCACGACTCCCACTTGCCCCGGCTGGGGGTCGCCCTCAACACACCAGCACCAGCGCCGCACCCCTCGCTCCCCGCCTTTCCGCTTTCAGCTTAAGTTTGCACTCTATATCAAGAGCGAATGCCAGCCAGCGGTCAGCAACAGGGGTAGGGAGCTGGTGGGCAATTGGCCAGCAGCGGGGAAGGGGTGACCCCTCCTTCCCTTGCTAACCCTTGCTAGGCAAAGCTGCGTTCCACCTTCCAACTTTCTCCTTTGGATCTAACAAAGCACTGAGTGGCGAAAATGCAGGATCTCAGATGCACAGCTTCCCTGCTACCTGCCGCCGGTTTGTGTTTATGCAGCTCTTTAGTTCGTTAGTATTGCTTGGTCTTTTGGGGGGGGGGGATTGTAACCCGTAACCCTCGCAGCCCTCGCAGCTGTTGACGAAAAAGACAGTGAGGAGATTTGGGTAGGGCCCTTGGATACCCACGGAGACCTCAGAGACCGCGGAAACTGCTGCAGGTCGCGAGTGGAGCACTCGGGGGGGGGGGGCCATTGGCAGAATCAGACATAGTCGGTTCTGCCAAGGACAACCCTCCGGGCTCTTACTTCGCGGCCACCTCTACCAGCATCCACGCTCGCGTCTTTCACGTAGTCTAGACCCTCGGTGGCAACCTCACCTTGATGAGTGCCAGTCCCGGTCCCGGTGCTGGGAAGATCTTTCGAAGCCCAAAGCCTGAAGGAGCCTGAGGGTACTGGCAGAAAGCCTCCCTCACAGCTACAGGGCTGCCGGTCCAAGAAACATCCGCCCGCAGCCGTCCACTCGGCTCCAACCTCGGCCCCTGTGGATTTTGGCGTGCAGCGGCTTTTCAGAGCTTTTTCGGAGCCTCTGCCCTGCTCGCACTCACTCTCGCTCTTACTCTGCACCTCCTCTTCCAATCTGCGGTGTATCACACTGAACCCACAGGTAAACTCACAGCATGCTGCAGGCTGTAGTTGGGTCAGGTCAGGTAAACACCCCCACCTTACTTCTCGTTCCTCAGCTCCTTCCTCACCTCCTTGCAAGCGCTGAAAGCTCTGCCACGGAGACCCCAGAGACCGTCTCGGCAACCTCAGTGCAGCCTCCTCTGGGCTCCGGTGAAGTGTCCTTTTCTCTTTGCCTGACGGGTAACAGCGGGAACAGCAGTAAGGGGCAGCGCAGCATTCCCTCTCCTCTTTTGCTCGCACGCAGCCAGCGATTGCAAAAACGGCAGGCAGCAGCTTCAGCGAAAACCTGGCCTGGAATCGCAATGATACATTTGGTAGAATGTTTGCGTTAACTTGGTTTTGGCAGACCATGTACTACTCCATTGGTTTATTTTAATTACCTATGGTGTGTGTATGTACCTTGCAGGTGGGTTATGAGTGTTATGGTGTGGAATATGTAATATGATTGCATGTATGAATGACTGTTTGATTGTGTGATTTTCTATTGGTACCCTTGTCCCCAAAAAATGTTTGTTATTGTCTGTTTCAAAAAAAGAAAAATTTGTATGAAATCTTTCATGACATAAATAATAAAAATAAAAAGCTACTAATGAGCTTTCAAATGTGTATGTTTTATACATTTTGAAGAAATAGATCCTGAACAGCAATCCGCATTGGCACGTTTTTTCGTTGTATTGTATATTGGGCTCGGTCTTGCTGATCAGAGCCATACCCGTTTTTGGTTATCAGGTACATTTTTGGCAGATATGTTACTCTGTCACAAATGTGACATATATCCCATCCATTAAAAGGGCTATTGGATATAAATTGTAATACGGATGACAGGATATCTATCTGTCAGGTTTGTGACAGAGTAACCCGTCCTCCGAACACCAAATCAGGCCTGAGTATCTACACATGTACACACTCCAAATAGGGTGGATAGGATATCCACAATTTTGGTGTATATCCCTCATCTGCCAAACTTTAAACTCCCAACACCTCCACAGTTTGCAGCACATACACATTGTTTAGTTATTTGTTTTTATATAGCTGTCAAACCTGTATATGAGTGTTTAGTGGAATCTCGGGATTGGGGGAGGTTGGTGAAGTATAAATCATTTCTTCACTAGTGATAGCAAATGGAGAGGTGCACCGGTAAGGGTCCAATAAAGAATCCAATATGTGTACCACCAAATGTTTATTATTTCTTCTTAAATACAAATATAAAACAGGATTCAGCCAACGTGTTTCGTTCCAAATGAATTAAGAACTTCATTAGGACTTAGTAATGTAGAGCGCTAATATATCCCGATATATATATAGAATGAATAAATGTAATTCTATCAGATTTACTGGTACTACGCCGACTGAGCACATAGGGCCAGATGTAGGAGAGTAAATACCGGTCGGTAACGGCCGATTTCGGCCGTTACCGACCGGTATTTATGATTTGGCATGTAGGGGCCATCATTTTACAGAATCGGTAAATTTACCGATTCAGTAAATTTACCGATTCTGTAAAATACTGAATCGGTAATTTTACCGATTCGGTAAATCCACATGTAAGTGACACTCCTAAGAGTGTCACAGGCCCTTAAGAATTGGTATTTTACCAGTCAATCCAATTGGGTGGTAAAATACCGAATTCAGGTGTGCATGCACATCTGTGCATGCACACCTGTGCAATGTGACACCTGTGCAATGTGACACACAGACATGCGCTTGGGGGAGTCCGGAATTGGGGGGCTAGAGGGTGTCAAAGTGACACCCCCTGCACCCTTGCAGGATTCGGTATTTGGGTATTGCCCATTGATTCCTATGGGCTTCATGGCCCATAGGAATCAATGGGCAATACCGATTCGGTATTCACCGAATCGGTAAATATCGAATCCTACCGATTTGGTAATTCTCAATTTGGAATTACCTACATCTCCCCCCTTCATATTTACCGACTCTTAAATACCGAATCGGTAAAATTCGGTATTTAAGAGTCGGTAAATATGAATTACCTACATCTGGCCCATACACACTTATCAAGGTTTCTGTGGCGGTTATTCATTATCATATATTATGACCGCATGACCGTGAAGATTGATGACACAGTTCAAATTGGTTTCTAGAAATACTGTTTAACATTGGATGGAATTATTTTTATTCATTCTATATATATTGTGATATATAAGTGCTCTACATTAGTATGCGCTAATAAGAAATAATAAACATTTGGTGTTTGATTACACATATTAGATTCTTTAATGGACCTTTACCGGTTCACCTCTCCATTTGCTATCATTCTTCTATACTGCTGGTCGGTGGTACCAAACAACGGCAGGTACCGGATGAGTAGTGCACAGAGCTTTCCTATTTTTTAACACTGTGTGAACTAGGTGCTTTCCTTTCAGTCCGTCGTTGTTTCAAGTGTTTGTGTTTCATTTATTCGCTGATATATGTTTTGTAGAGAACAACATTGCACAGCAAGTTTGAAAAAATTATCTGTAAAGGAAAGACAAATTAAATATTTATTGCATAGACACACAAGAAAGCTCTGTTCTCTCTACCCCATGGTAAAATAGATGGCAAACAATATGCAATGTTGCATGAAGCAGAAAACAAGCCCTTGTGTATCCGTTTTCATGGGAGAAGTGTACCTTGTGTATTCAGCTAGTGTTTATACAATAGAGTCCCTGGAAGCTCAGTTATCCATTAATAAGCAACCCAACAGAAGAGTATAGCACATTTGTATATATTCTGTATGCATCCCATTAGGCGGTATGACAGAATTTAAGACATCAGACCTTAAAAACAGATGAAAATTATTTTGAGATGTTCTTGAGTGTGAGTCTCTAATTTAAACATGAACTAGTGTGAATTGAGGAAAACATGTTTTGTTTCCTCCAGCAAACATGGTTTTTCCCCCACCCTATCAAATGAGCAGACTTTAACTACTGTTAACTTTTTAAATGCCTAAATACAGCAGTAAATAGCAGAAAGGTAACACATTACCTTTTGCAAAATCTCTGTCACTACATAGCATTCTGCATGCTAACTTTATGAGCTAAAGGCTGAGAGTTTTTTTTTAACGTCTGCACATTTTTGGTGAATTATGTGGTAGTTGCATCAAATCTATATTTACAATGAAAAAGCTGCAGTTGTGGAATTGCAGTTTTCCTGTGACCCTGGTTGTTAGCGTAGGGGAATATTTTTCACAGTCTATATGGCTTGCCATGGCTCTGCTACTGCTGTTAACGTAAAAAGGTCGTGAGTTCATGATTTTTGTTTATTTACTCCTTATCCCCTTTCCTTTAAGGAATCCTTTCTACTATCGTAAATAGGACGTTGAGGAGGATATTGGGATTCCACGATAAAATTGAAGTTTATCTGATGTGATTATGATTTTGGGAAAGGTATTACCATTTAAAATGTTGTCACTTATTTGGCTTCTAGCCACTGTATTCTTGTGACAGTCACGTTATGCAATCAGATTGTGCATTCATGCCTGGTGGCCTTTGGCTCATCTAAAAGCTGATTTTGAGAAATTCTTTAGTTTCATTAAGTCATTTGTGTAATTTTGGTGAAATGTCTTAAGTTTTTTTGCCTGATTCATTTGTGTTTTCGTATTTAGTTTGGAGTCAGTGTGTAAATGCAATGTTTTTGGGAGTGCTACCCAGTGTGAGTGGTATGCAATCCAACTGGTATTTGGATAAATTGTTCATAGTGCATACTAATAGTTCCATCTTGTCAATGTTGAGGGTAAGTGAGTTTTCACACATCCAATTTTATGGTCAGCAATTTTATTTTTTTGAGGATGTTGATAATTATCTATTGGTCTGGTGGTGGTGGTGATGAACAAGTGCTTGGTGTAATATATATGTAATGAAAGTAGTAAATATTGCTGGCAATTAAAAACAAACAAGCTACATTTAAAGAAATCAAATCTTCTAGAATACATTGTATGGAGAAGACATGTCATAGCAAAAGGCGATCCAAGTATTCCAACAAAAGCTTTATCTACTGCTGATAACATAAGCATTAACACATCAAACCGTATCTCAACTTCTGCTTAGGACTTCTCTAAAAGCATATGCCGAACAATCACTGGCAATACATTGTGTCCAACTGTTTAACTCAATGATCTATTTATGCCTGCAACAAATCTTAAAATCATCCTCTCCCATTTGCTGCAATCTCCCCACCTACACTCTGTTCATAATTAGGCACTTACCTCACCATTTGGTACTTATCTTTGAGTTGCATACTTACCCAACCAAGTCATTTTTACTTCATGAGGACCATAATTATCTTACTATACAGTGGCTTTAATGAGCTTTACAACTTCTATCCTTCCTTCCTTGGACTATCTTCAGTACTGAATATTTATCTTCATCCTGCCTATCTCTATTCCATTAGGTGCCTTCACTCCCTACTCACATTTCCTTCTCTCATACTCTTCCCATCTTGCAAACCTCACTCTATCCGTAAACCCAATGCCCTGTCCTAGAACTGCTTTCTTTCCCTTATTGCACTCCTACTCATCACAGTGAGTTTAGCACAAAGTTATGTATCTGATATTGTTGACCATATCACACTCAACACCTTAGATTACAGTATACTACTGAAGGGAATTTTAGGGTTCAGATAATCTGGGCGCACTGCCTCAGGTTAGACGTTCAAGTTTGAAAGAACATAGATGGTGATTGGGTGGTGCGTTAAGAGCAGACGGAAAATTACCCCTAACCGTCTAAGGAGTCAAAGACCAAACACAATTGAACAGCTAAGCTCTCGCAACCACAAACAAAGTTTCACAATTCAGTTGATTGGTGATATACAACACAAAAAATAACATAGAAGCAGATCCTTTGGTGTGAGTCCTGTCCCAGCAGGATGGAGCCCTGAAGAGTCGTGTTGACTCAACGGCACACGACGAAACACGTGTCGGCTGACTGTTATTTCCTCAAGTCTGGACCCAATAAAACTCCATCCTGCTGGGACAGGACTCACACCAAAGGATCTGCTTCTATGTTATTTTTTGTGTTGTATATCACCAATCAACTGAATTGTGAAACTTTGTTTGTGGTTGCGAGAGCTTAGCTGTTCACCTTAGATTACAGTATTTGGCTTGCATTTACATCTACACGCCTCTTAAATTAACTTATACCGGACAATAATACTATCATTCACCAGGGTGGTCTTGCCAGTGTCCAGAGTATCTTTATCTATATTACAAACCTCTTATCATCTTAATGTTCCTCTTCTAAACTCCTCTGTACCAGAGAAACTCGGACACCTAACTTCATCATCATTTTCCACCTTATCTATTGCACTCTGGATACGCAAAAACTCCACATAAGGCATGAGATGCTCCTTTCTTGAAATGATTTCCTTCCTCAAACTGCCATCTTATATTTGTGTTCTAACATATTCTAATAGTAACAACCTTCACCTGGTAATATATGCCTTGCCTTATTTGTCATGCCAAGTCCCAATTCCTTTTGATTGGTCTGATCATGTAGCAATTTCCTTTCATATTGATACTACAATGCCCTACCTATGGGGCAACCAAAACCAGATATAACAACCTATGAATCTTTTAAGACGTTGCCACTAGAACATCGCACACACAAACTACATTCCCATCTACCACCGAGGTTTATCCGCAAGATTTCAGTAGACACTTCTCCTCTCATGTACTTTCTGTCATATATGAAGGCTGACAAAATGTGTCCCCTACTGAAAAATATTAACCTTCACAGAGAAAAACCTTTCAACTGGTATACTATGAAAACATTGAGTTTGACATATTGCGCCACAAAATATCCTTGTAAAAATGTCAGTTGAGTTTTGTGGCACAATATGTAAAACTCAATGTTTTCCTAGTATACAAGGGAAATAATAACAGGAACAGAAGGAACAATTATAAAGAGGGCAGCCCATGGACTGCACCTGACTATATAAAAAAGGTATTGAGGGAGTATGCAAAAGAAAGGCAGGGCATGGAGAAATCTACAGCAAGCTGCACAGGAACAGGACAGTCTGTGGCTGAAGCAAGACAGGAACTGGTCAGGAAAAACAGGTAACAAAGAGATCCAGTACACTTCAATTATCCAACAAGGAGTTTCAAGCAATGGCAGCTTATAATCAGAGTCAGGCGGCATGTCAGAGTCACATGAATGGACTGCACAAGACTTGTCCCAAGTGTATGCAACTCCCATCTCTCAAATGTCCATCTCTAAGACCAATACCAATCTGGCTTCTGTCAGGACCACACCACTGAATCGGCCAATACTCACATAGTTGATGATGTGCTGCAAATGCTTGATCATAATGAATACTGTCTGCTAATCCTCCTCGACCACTCATCAACATTCGATACGGTCAAACATGACGGCCTCCTTGAGTTATTGGAACGCAGGATGGGAATTTCTGGCCCTGTGCTAGATTGGTTTGCGTCTTTCCTCCACAATCGAACCCAAAGAATAAAGATTAACCTTTCCCTAGCCAACCTTTCACATTAGGTGTTTCGCAGGATTCCACATTATCACCCACTCTCTCTAACCTTTTCATGGAACAGTTAACTGAGAATCGGAAAGCATCAAACATCAAGTATGGCACTCAACTTTACCTGAAAATCTCCTCTACTGAAAATATAAGATTTCTTAATGCAACCCTACAAAAAACTCTGAATTGGTTGCCCTGCAACCACCTCAAACTAAACGCTCTCAAAATAGAATTCCTTTTAATTGCACCCCCCAAACATTCCCTCGACATTGTGGAATGGTTGAAACATCTTACAGCTCTCAATTGCATTCCACATGGTATTGACTCCATGAAATAACCGGAATTAATGCTTGACAAGAACATGAACATGCAGAACATATCAGCACAGCTACCAAAACAGCTAACTTCCAAATTAGCATTTTAAGGAAAATTAAGACCTTCCTATGCTTCAAGGACTTCAAGTCAGTTATTCATAACCTACTAATCTCCAGGATGAATTATGGAAATGCAACCCTTTCAAGCCTAGCAAGATCAAAGTGCTACCCCTCCCCCCCTTTAGGATCTCACTTAATTCAGCTGCTGGGCTTATTATCAGATCCAAATGCTACAAACACATCACATTTCTGACATTTCTAAACTGGCTCCCTCTTGAGGCAAGAATTCAACAAAAAAGTGCTTGCTTGACACACAAAGCCTTATACTCCAACACCCCAAGATACATTGCACAAAAGCTGGAGCTATCTGGCAGCGCTAGATCCTCGAGAAGCATTCCATCTTTACTACTGGAACCACAGAAATTTAAAACGAAGAAAACCTGCAATCAGGCCTTCTCTGGTGCTGCCCTAAGAATTTGGAACTACCTACCTTCCAAAATCTTGAGTTAATTCTTCGCTGGCATCTTTCAAAACACATGTGAAATTGTTATTGATGAACAAATACCTGATCTAGCTCACAGGACCTCGACTCGTCGACTTTGACAATTCACACTGGCTATTCTTGCCATATGTTGCTCGGCACCATAGCTTGTTATATATTTTTATGTTTCTTCATGTGCCGGCTCTTCCTCTTCCCCCCCTCCCCTGTCTATTATTTTGCTCAACACCAGGTCAGCGGTGAAACACCATCAAGAACTGTTTGTCCTACTTGATTCCCACAAGCCTGACATACTGTTCTTAACCGAAACCTGGTTTTGTGAGTCTTCCCTGCCTTCCTTTCTGGCTGCCCTTCCCCCAGCTTACGTGGCCCTCTGCGCTGACCGCCCGGCGGGCAAGATAGGGGGTGGCGTGGCGCTTATTGCCCGGTCTGAGTATAACTTCCAACTTCTCCCCCCCCCTATTGTCCCCACCGAGCATCTAGTGGTTCGCTCATCTACTTTTTCACCCCCGCTTACTTGTTTGCTAATGTATCGCCCGCCCCAGTCTACTCCTCTGTTTATGCCAGCCTTTCAGGACTTACTGGCCACGCTAGCGGTTAATTATGCCTCAGTCCTAGTGTTAGGCGATTTTAACTATTGGCCCACAGATCCCCTTGAATGCACATCCTCCAAGCAATTCACAGAATCACTCCAATCTTTGAATTTTATCTCCCACATTCAAGTTCCGACACACACGCATGGACATGTGCTAGACCAAGTTTGGTCTCTCAACTATTCCATTTCATCCATATCTGTGTCCCCATGCCCATGGTCTGACCATGCTCTTTCTCGTTTTCCCTCCACCTCAACCCCGTAACTAAGGTTCCGCTTGCAAAAAACACCTGGGCACGGAACTGGAACCGTGTTGACCTCCCCTCACTCTCCTCTTCTCTCTTGAACTCCTCACCCAACCTGGTGGGCCTATCCTCCTCATTGCAAGCCACTGCTATCGATACCTGGCTCGCTGGAGGCTGCGATTTAGTAGCTCCCTTACGTCGGATCTCAACCAAAAGACCTAAGGAGTCTGTGACCCGGTCCATGTTTCACCCCCGCCTGGACTGTTGCCCCCTGAAACCTTACCGTTGTCAAGGACTTCCCACTCACGCACTTTTAGACAACCCCCTCGGGTCCGTAACAGTGTCAGAACGAACAGCATGACCCACAGTGCCCCGCCCCTCTCTCTGTTCCAGGAACCTATCACCGGGCCTCAGGCACCGGAAGTACGTCACCGTGAACTCGGAAGTCCCACCTCCGAGGCAGCGACAGCACCAGTGAAAAGCGAACGCCACTGTGAGGACGAGGTCGGAGCATTGTGGCAGGATACTCAGACTGGTGTTGGAGAGCGAGAGGAAGAGCAAGCCGAAGAAGACGAGTGGTCGGAGGACTGGTGGAGCCCTTGAGGAGGTGGCTGAAGAGCGGCCGTAGCTCAACTGGAGAGCTACGGCGGACCGCGTGAGTAGCGTAAACCTCCCCGTGAGCACGCTAGGTGTTCAGTGTATATATTGTATAGCTCTCTCACCTTTAGGCACTTGTCGCACGATAACTGCACTGTGATTATTGTAAAGCACTTCATCTTGCAAACGCCCCTCTTCCCGCCACCGTCACCCTAACACTCTTTTCTCTGACCTACTTCCCTGTCTTCCGTACGTTCCTCTTCCCCATAGAACCCTACCTCACTAGTCCGTCTTTTCTTCCCACGCACGTCCCGGTGTCGGTGTCAGCCTACGATTGAGACCCAGTTCGGTCTAACGGTCCCTTCTCTCTCTCTTATTGCCCTCCGAGGTACCTCCCCAGCAACGGAGACGAAGAACATCCCGAGACCCGGCAACAGAAGATCGTCGTCCAGGAAGAACCACCCCGTCTTACCGGACTACCTTTGTCATCCTGTCTATTGACTTTCGTACCAATAAAACTCAACTATAGCCCACTATATCCGGCCTCCTTGCCTGATTTTCCGGCCCGCGACACCCCCACGATCACAGAGTCTAACCGGTGGTTCAGCGAAGACTTAAAGGATAAAAAGCTGACCCTCCGGCGAGCTGAGAGGCTATGGAGAAGGGACTATTGTCCCCTACTGAAAACCCACTACCTCACACTATTACACGACTATAAAAAAGCTATTCTAGGAGCCAAAACTGCCTATTTCTCATCAAAAATCCTGGCGGCAGAGAATAAATCTAGGGAGATCTTTACCATCGTACACGATTTAGCCTTTTCTGTGAGGACTACCCCTAAACCCCCTCCTACCCAGTCCCGGTGTGATTCATTGAATTATTATTTCCTGCATAAAATTTCCAACATCAAGACTAACATCCCACCCCCCTCTTCTACTTTTGTTGATCCCCTCCCTCCCATAGTCCAGTGTCGTCTGTCTTCGATCCCCCCTCTCACTGAAGAAGTATTTTTGGAAACTCTTACTAAGGTAAAGTCAGGTTCCCCGGTCGATATCTGTCCGTCCCGCATCCTTCAACAGATTTACTCCGTCTGCACTCAGCCCCCGATCACTTTTCTTAATAGCTCCCTTGCGCAAGGGGTTGTGATTCCAGCTCTCAAATCTGCCACAATTGTGCCTATTTTAAAGAAACCTGGTGCAGATCCGTCCGCCCCAGTCAACTACCGCCCCATCTCCCTGCTGCCCTACTTGGGCAAGGTGCTCGAGCGCCATGTTACTTCGGTACTCAGTGCCCACGTGGAAGCAACGGGGGGCCTGGTGCCTTGTCAAGCGGGCTTTCGGCCTAGGCACTCTACTGAGGCCGTTGTGGTGTCGGTCCTGGACAACCTCAGGGAGGCCAAGGACCAAAATAAACACCAGGCCCTGGTGCTCCTCGATCTCTCCGCCGCTTTTGATACGGTGGACCACTCCATCTTGCTTTCACGTATCAGAGCGGCGGGAATCGGGGGCTCAGCCCTGGTCTGGCTATCGTCCTTCCTGAGGGATCGCACCCAGGCTGTCTGGTTGGGGGATTTCACGGCAACTCTAAGCATGGGCGAATTTTGCGAATCTCGCGTTCGCGAATTTTGCGGATTTGCGAATTCGCAATCCGCAAAATCCGCGAATTCTCGCGAATTTGCGGATTTTTTTTTGTGTTCGCAAGTGTTTCTGCCAGTTCGCGAGGATTTGGTACTAGTTCGCAATTGCGAACTTACTTGTCGGCTCGCAACGGTCGCGACTATGTTGTTTCTACGTCTGGTTCATCATCACAGCCTTCCAGCACCCTCTGTTTCACCACTGGCACCCTCTCTTTGACCCATGCCACCATCTGTTACATCAATGCCACCCTCTGGTTCATCATCATTGTAGAAGATGGGGGGGGAAAAGCAAGCCCGCCTGCCCTGCTTGAACTGACATGAATTAATTTGGGGTTAGTTTATTAACAACACCTGCCCTGCCCCAACTGACAATAATGAATTAGGGGCTAATTAATGTGTCACTGAAAGAATTTGAAGTTCCAGCCTGGCACCTGCTTGTCTGCTCCTTTAGCTGTAAATCAGGACCTTTGTGGCATACAGTTAAGGTCAGAGCAGGGTCACACAATAGTTGCAAGCAGGCAACCGAATTCTGGAGGGCCCCCTCAGGAAGCACTACAGGGAATCATTACAAATCATGAGGTTGACCTTTTGCACCTGCTCATTGCTTTTGCTTTTGCAAAAATCGTTTTACGTTTTTTTCGCGCTATTCGCGGGGCGCGGCGTCGTGCGAAACCGACCGCGGAAGCCGCCAATTCGTGCGAATGAGCTTTTTATTTTTTTGCGGCTTGTTGTTTCGCGAGTTTTTTTGCAGTATTCGCGAGCCGCTTGCAGCGCAACACGCGAATTTACCCCAAGGTCGAGTATGGGCGCGGCCATTTTGTTTGCGTGACGTATTTCCGTTTCCGCCCGCTATGTATAATCTCGCGCAGTAAGCGGATTGCGAGTAGAGGTTCGCACGAGATCGCGAGGGAAATCTCGCGCAAACTTACTTTCGCGCTCGTGAACGGGCGCCGGCCATCTTGTTTTTCATTCATTTCCTGTGTCTGGGCATGGTGTTTAATCCTCTTGGTATCTTTGCCATCCTTTGCTTGTTTTCAGTTTTTTTTTTACGATTTTGCTTCTTATCTATCCCTCTCTTTTCCTAGCTGTATATTTTTGTCTTTTCTGGAATTTTTTCTTTACTTTTAAACTACTTTTTTAAACTCTTTTCTTTTCTTCTTCCCTATCCTATTCTTTCTTAATTTTCTACTTCTTCCTACCTTACCTGCCCAGACCATGGTCAAGCCAGGCCCCGTGAAGCTGCCCAGGCACTTGAGGGCCACAGCGGCGGCGGGGAGTAGTGCTGGACCCAGTGCCAGGACAGCATGCGGGAGATTGAGGGGGGAGCAGGTGACGCGACGGGAGATATTCAGCCCGGAGGAAGTGGGCGCGCTGGTCTACTTCGTCCAGCGCCGCCTGCCCAGGACCATCGCGGGAGGCGGCAGGATCGCGGCCGGTGGCTACAACATGCGGGAGCGCCGGAAGCGGTGGGAGAAGGTGTGCTGGGCCATATCCCACCTCTACGGGGTCCAGCGCACCTACAGCCAGGTCACCCATCGCTGGACGGACCTCCTGGACCGCGAGCGCGACCTGCTGGACCAGCTCGGCTTGGAGATCCCCGGGCTTGGTGAGTAGTAGTAGCCATTTAATCACTCACTACTATGATGTTTTCTCCTGCTCTGTGTTGTTGTATTGCAAATATTTGTTTTTTACATGGAGCAAGCCGATAATGCCGCTGATGACGATTACATTGTAGTTAAATTATATTTCAAAATCTTCTGTGCATTTCAGGTGCACTGCTCTCCTTCTCAGTGGCGTTGCTACTATGCTTATTTGTTTTCTATTTCGTGGTCTCATTGGCCTGAGTAACTATTATGTATGAGTGTACTTTACAGAACTGCGTAATGCTAGACACTAGGGGGCAGATTACATTTACAAGCCCCTTGCGCCACGTTTACGTTGCCTTGCGTGACGCAACAGCGGCGTAAACGTGCTGCATCCCTGCGAGTCATTTACAGCATGACGCATCTAGGGAGATGCGTCACGTTATAAAGCCATGGGCCTGCACCACAATGGGTGTGTTCCTAGTACGCAGGGTGGGCGGTCCGGCGGCTGTGCGCCTCGCAAAATTGCCTGCGTGAAATCTACAAGATTTAACGCAGGCACTTCTGCGACGCTGCTACGTCAATTCAATTCTTTATGTCTGCTTGAAGCAGGCGAAAGGACTGACACAGCATGTTAAGTATTGGGTGGCCCTGAGCATTACTGGAGTTGCATTGCGTTGGCGACGTGACTCCAGCGATGCGCCGCTCTTACGTGATGAGATGCGTCACGCAAGTGCCTACCCTTGCGCCAGGGCGCGCCGCATTGTAAATGAGGCGCATCTGCCGTGTCGCAAGGGTAGTTTTGCGTGACGCATTTGATCTGGCGCATCTCTGGAGATGGGCCAGAACGCGTAAGTAAGTATGCCCCTAAGGGGCAGAATTGCAATTACCGTCGCATCCCTGCAAAGTAGCAGGAATGCGCCATTAATTGTGCGGCCCGCTACCACCACCAAACATGGTGCGCCGTATTTGCAATGCGGCGCACCATGGGCCCAAAACGTCACCGAAGCTTTACTGCTGGAGTTGCGTCGCAACGATGGCGCAGCTCCAGCAATGCTCTGGGATACCCTATCTCCCCAATGCTGGGTCAAGCCGTACGTCTGCTTCAAGCAGGTGCAGGGTTTGTGTGACGCATCATTGTCCTAAAGGTGACTGATTGAAATTTTGTAGATTTCCCTCAGCCACTTTTATGATGTGTTCCAGCGCAGGAATGCCCTCCCTTGCGCCGGAACGCCCCCTGATGGCGCAGGGCTTTATAACGGGATGCATCTCCCAAATGCGTCACGTTCTTATAATATTATACGCCGCACCATGGCGCCCTTTTTTGTTTAGCTGCTGCGTCACAAAAGTCACGCAAGAACGGCGCAAAAGAGCCGCAAGGGGCTTAAATCTGCCCCTTCCTTTGTACCCCTGACAATAAGAAAAATAGTGGCGGTGGATTGATAGTTTGACTATTTAAATGACTGGTAATGTAGCAGGCAACTGTTAGTGTTGTCACTGATCTGACTGAAATCACAATGGAGTTTGTCTGTCACTTCGCGTCTTGCCTGCGGACTGCTGCCTGCCAGTCCTAGGTGAACCTTTCAGTACTTTGTTTAGTGAGTTACGTGACTTTCGAAGTCACAGGTCCGCAAATAAATGAAAACTAACCCTAATCAATATAATTTCGCGGAAATATTTTGTTATTGTTCTTTTGAAATGTTTGATTTGGTTGACATTGACAAGCAACAATCATCCATGTTTTCTGTTCTTTCTTTCATGTTGTACGTCAGCTCCCCCCAGGGGCGAGAGGAGGACACAGGAGCAGCAGGCGGCGGATGCTGTTCAACAGGGCCAGGATCGGGCAGGCGAGGGCTCCTTTGCTGGCCCCAGTAAGTTTTCATTTTAGACTAATACCTATTTTTCCTAGCGTTCCTCATTTGACTTTTTTCAAAATTGTCTTTGATCTTCTTGTAGACTGTATCTAAATTCTTATCCTGCCTCTACTATGACTCCCTGTGGTATTACTAGATTATTCTTATTAGTCTGTCTGTGTAGCTAACTAAGATTGCACGGTTGGCGAAACTCCCATGATTCTAGTCAGCAATAGCTCTATCAACTTAGTGCAGTCCTCTGGGATTGTCCATAATGTCTTTTGAAGTGTTCTATCTGGACTCATGCTTGCAAAAATTGCAAAACCTTTCGCTCAGTCACTCTAGTCTGGACCAAAAAACACAGATTGTATTTAAGTTTAAAAGCTTTATTAAAAGTAAACACATTTATTAAAATGAAGTCATAATAAAACTAAACGTTTAACTGATAATGGAAAAGTGGTTAGTGCTGACGATTAATTGAAGACATTTCTTGTGGTCGAGCCGAGCTCTCACCTGGTTTCAACTTGATCTTGTTGTTAGAAGTCCATCTTCTGTCTGTGTGGAGAAAAATGGTGCGTGTTAAAAAACCAGCTTTCATCAGTTGTGCCAAAAAGTGCAGCAAGACAACCTTCCCTGGAAAAAGGGACATTTTTTTAACTTTAAAGTAGACAGTCACAAATTACATTGTTTTCACATGTCTTCATTCCTAGACCAAAGACTAGTGAGTGCTTTATTCTAACATTCTTAAATGTACTTTGTAGGTGGAACATCTGGTGGCGGGGCCAGCGTGGAGGTGGTGGTGCTCGACACGGAGGCGGAGGGCAATTCTTCAGGGGAGGAGGCGGCGGCTGTGAGAGTTGAGACGGTGGTGGTGGCGGCCAGAGGTAAGCTCTTATATATTCCTTACTTATTGAGATTGAAGACTAGCTGGGAAGGCAAGAATATGAGATGCATGGCTGGGTGAATGATGAAGCAATGATGGGTGGAAGGACAACAGCCTGGGTGGGTGACACAGAAACTGTATGTGTCCATATACCTGGATCATGCTACTATCTGACTCTTAGATAGCATATGTGTATCTAGAGCAGGGGTACTCATAGTACGGCCCGTGGGCCGGTGGTGGCCCGGCAAGCCTTCCTTGGCGGTGCGCAGACCTTGCAGACAATCACTGCTCCCCCGGCCCCCACAGAGCAGAGGCTTTTTTGTATTTCACCTGTTAGCGCCCCTGCATCTCCACTCTGACAATCACTGCTCCCCCGGCCCCCACAGAGCAGAGTGGAGATGCAAGGCCACAAAGAGGTGAAATAGAACAAAGCCTCTGCTCTGTGGGGCCGGGCAAGCAGTGATTGTCAGGGTGGAGATGCAGGGGCGCTACAACAAACAAAGCCTCAATAATATGTTAATGGTCTTTTAAAGACCTGTTAAGTACTTTGGTGTTGTTGTCTGTGTGTGCGCGTTGAGGAAGCGGTCTCAACCCGGGCTGAAGGCTGACACAGATAGACACACACACAGTGAGATGACAGAGGGGGAGGGAGAGGGCAGGAGGGAGAGAGAGATGGAGAGGGAGGGCAGGAGGGAGAGCAGGAGGGAGAGAGATGTATGTAAATGCTGGGTCTGGTGGCTCAGTGGATGAGGGCATCTGCTGCAGGGACCTGTGTGCAACCTCATGGTCACAAGTTTTCGTTTTGCTTTAGCCCCGCCCCCTCTGACTCCGCCCCCACCAGTGCAGCCCTCGGCCACAAACTACACTGTAAATTTAGCCCCTGAGAGAAAGTTTGTGAGTACCCATGATCTAGAGAGAGTAGACGGTCAGTGGATGAACTAAGTGTAACTTTGAAGAGCATGTAACACTGCACCCGCACGTCCGTTCCAGTGTAGGAAAGGCAAGGAAAAGAAGTTTTAATTTTGTCCAAATACTACCATCAATAGTAGCAGTAGTTTGTATTGCAAGCACAGCATAGATCCGGTTATTACGGTGGCCACTCCCTACCTCTCTTAATAAGTTTAGTAGTACTCAGTCATTCATGTGTGGATGTATCACTAGTCACTCAATAAAAAGCAAAGCACCTATCCCATATATAAGCAAAAACATCCCATGTGAAGTGATAGATAATCAGATTATTTATCTTCTTCAATTTTCCATTTCTAGTACTCATTTCCACTGTAGGGTGAAAGTTAAATTAATTAAGCAGTAGCCCTTGAGTTGTAACAGAGTATTCTCAGTGCCACCCGTAATAGAAAAGTAAGAGCTTCACCACCTGCATGTGCTGGACGGGTACAGTAACGCAACGCAAGTCTAGGTCACTCCTCATGGCGTGCGTCTCTTTTTCTCGGGTGCAAGTTTACTGCGCTGGCATTATGCTGGCTTGCAGAAGATAACGTACCAATTTTCCTAAACAAGAGACAAGAAGAAGAATAAGACTGGTGTACTTTCATAGTCGACTCCAATGGAAGTCCATAGTGCTCGTAGAATTTGTTCCTTAAACTCCCACTAATGTTAGTGCAAGGATGAAGAAGTGTGAGGTTAGATAGATACTGGCCTCAATAGTTATGTAATGCACTTGCAAGTTGCTAGTTGTAGTGCAACACAAATTTCTGCTGAATGATTGAGTTAATCTTAAAGAGCATTGGTTACAGACTATGTCTTTCTTTCTTCATATAGGTTCTCCTTCCAAACGAACAAGGAGGAAGGAGCTGGCTAGAGCGGCCCGGCAACGGAGGATCGATGCCACTGTGGCCGAATATCGGCGGCTGGTGGCCCTGGAGGACGAAGAAAGTGTGCAGTCGACCACAACAACTACGTCGTCTGCATCGGCCTCCGTGCACCCACGGGCTGCCAGTGCCACCCAGCACAGTGGTCCACCCAGACTGAGCCGGGCTGCCAAAGCCAAACGCCACCGCCGAGTAGCAAGGACAACAGCTTCCTCTCACAGCCGTTGCACCTGCAAGGCATTGAAGGCACGCCTGCGCCGCAGTACCCTGATGGTGTCCCGCCTCCAGCAGGAGCTCCACCACTTTTCAAAGGAGTTGGAGGGGCGCCGCGTAGAGCACGCCTTGCTCCGCCAGGAGCATGATGCCCCTTTTTTAGAGACTTTTGGGGGGTGGGAATTGGGAGTTGGGTTTTTGGGGACTTTTGAAGGACAATCGTTGGGGTTAGGGAGGGTCTTGCGGGAGATTATTTTGTTAGGGATATAAATATACTTTTTCAAACTTTATCTGAGCATACCCGTTTCTTACTGCTTGCCTGGTGGGTGGGGGTTTAACAGTGACTTTGTTTTCCTGAAAGTTTAGTTCCATTTTCTTCCTTTAAGTGTAAATGCCCAAATGTTTTCAACACTAAGTGCCTCTCACAGAGTAAGTGAAGTGAATCCAAGAGTCCTAGGACTTTAGTTGTACTACCGTCAGTCTCTCGTCTCTCCTACTAATACTCCATTATACCCCCAAACCACCAAACGCTTATCTTACCTGTAATTTGTGTTTGAAAGTAGGGCTAGACCCAGGGCTGGCTCCACGGGAAACAGCGAATAAGGTTGGCAATCTTGGTCGGATAAAATTTCCTCATAGCGGTGGTACTAGTGGTGTGACACAGTGGCAGTTGCATGCCTATGAAAAAAAAGAAAATGAAATCTGGTTTGTCCTCCTGAGCAATTCAACGGTACAACTGAGAATATAGCAGGTGACAGAAGTACACTAGAACAGTGCCACATTGTAGCCTAACAAATGGTAAAGTATAACTACTAATTCGGTTGAAGTTCTTTGACATTAGCCATGGTTCTTTGTCAAGCAGAGTAAGAATATATCCTCGGATTTCTTCACCAGCCTGTTGCTATCACCTTATCCTCCCCAGCAAGTGTGTGGATTTATTGCTGTAATTTAGTCACACATCAATCAAAACCACACAGCCCGGGGGAAGAGGGTTAGGGTTTGAAAAATGGATGGGTACGGGGGTTTTTGGGAAAGGTTTTGGGAGACAAGAAAAAATAACACAGCATGGACAAACAATTGTGAACATAAACAAATCTTTGGGTACAAACCTATCCATCAATCTTTGAAAGTGCATGCACTACTGCATGCATGTCAGTGAAAAGTAAGTAGTACTTTCGACAACTGTGGAAGAAAGAATGCGACAGTACAGGGCCTGTGTGGAATTATTGATAACGATATTCAACATAAGGTCTCTGTAGCCAGATACCCGAGAGCCTTGCTGGTCACTATAAATCCATTCACAACAACACTCAATGGGGTTGGTCTAGAAGGTATAGTAGATAGAAAAGGAGAAATTGCTTTTTTTCTAGGTGTCCCCTCACTCACCAGGGTTGCCCCTTGGTGACATGCTTCATCATTGGGGCCATCCCAGTCCTCTACGGCCTGGGGCGTGCTGCGACTTGCGAATTACGTAGGAGCACTTACAAATGACTATGTGTGGTGCAGATGTGATAGTGGAGTGGACTAAGTGATGTGTTAAGGGATCAATTTAGAAGCAGAGAGAGATCCAAGAAATGCAGTCACAGTCAGAGAAAAAGGCAAGGGATACTGTATCTATGTGGTTGTAGTTGTCCTGTTGGAAGTGGTAAGTAAGTTGCCTGCAGAAAAAAAATCCTCTTATTAGCGGCACTCCTCCATTGCAGCCGACGCTTCGTCCATCGATGTTGGTCACCAGAAGACACCCTGTCCACTGCCTGCCTGATGCTGAATTGTGGCTCGCTACTGTGAAGCCTGACTCCATCCTTTTTTCCCCATTGCAGAGACTGAAACCCGGCCTGTAATTATTCAACAAAAAACAGGAAGTGATATAATATTACAACGACACTGATAAATAAATATAAGGTATGTAGGCTGTGGAGTGCAAAAAGTCACAATTTGATTTTCCTAGTAGACAGTACAATATTTTTGAAAGTGCGTACTCTGTCTGAGTCACTTTTTGAAGGATAAATAAGTATGGGCAAATTAATGTAGCGGATCTTTGCCCTCAAGCTAGGTGTACTGTAAACTGTGTTTTAGAACAAAATTAGATCTTCCTAGCAGTGCTCCCACCCAGACCCTTACTAAAGCCAGTCGCAAAAATGTAGAAGACCCCCAATCAAATCTCAAAAACGAGGCCTAGCAGAAAACTGGTGACAAAACTTACTTTGAAAGTAAAAGTAGGCCGAAGTACCCCCTTCCTAATTACCCCTTACCCACCGTGGATTGCATTCAAACCACTTGCAAGCAACCAAGCAAAAGTAGCCATAGCCAGCATCGCTCCAAGACTCGAAATCCCCCCCCACTCAAACACATGCAATAGAAATACTGCTAACCCTAACGAACCCTAAGTTAAGAATAGTGGCAAAGGCTTTCTTTAACTACGCCAAATCCCCCCTTTCCCACCATGGATTTTCTTCAAATGACTTGCAACCAAAATTACACATTCTCACGAGTGCTCTAAGACCCCAGAACTCAGTTGCAAAAATCTAGAACACCCCGAAACACATGCAATCCTGCTGCTAGGGCTAACCCTAACGAACCCTAAGTTACAAAAAGTGCCAAAAGGCTTTTTTGCAAGGATTTTGTCCCAACCACTTCTACCCGGTATTAGACCTTCCCAGGAATGCCCCAAGACCCGCCAACCCACCCGCCAAGAAGCATAACACCCCCAAACAGGCCAAAAGCAAAATCTCATACTTGCAATATTTCTCGGCCTTCGGTCCAAACGCGCTGCGTAGCTAGGCCATAAGTCGGGGTTGCCACGACGGATTTCCTGAAAAGCAAATGCAATCAAGATTAGAGTGTCCCAGCAGTGCTCCCAGACCAGGAAACTCACCCACAAACACCAGGAAGCCCCCCAAACAGGCCCCCGAAAACGCTACATTGAGCAAAATGTCAGAAATAGCCCCAAAAAAATCGGCCTGGATTTTGTCCCAACCACTTCTACCCGGTATTAGACCTTCCCAGGAATGCCCCAAGACCCGCCAACCCACCCGCCAAGAAGCATAACACCCCCAAACAGGCCAAAAGCAAAATCTCATACTTGCAATATTTCTCGGCCTTCGGTCCAAACGCGCTGCGTAGCTAGGCCATAAGTCTGGGTTGCCACGACGGATTTCCTGAAAAGCAAATGCAATCAAGATTAGAGTGTCCCAGCAATGCTCCCAGACCACGAAACTCACCCACAAACAGACGGAACCTTCCCTAAGAGCACCTAAAAGGCAAGCAAGTCATCAAAAACACAAAAAAAATTCTTCCTGGGATTTGGTCCAAACCACTTTTATCCGGTATTAGAGCTTCCCAACAATGGTCCCAGAGCCGTCAACTCACCTGCAAAGAGGTACAACAACACCCCCACAAGTGCTGAGTCTTTCTTCATTGGGCGTAAACCAGCCCTCTGGTTTGATGGAAATAGGAGTCTGGAGGAGGAGGATAGAGGAGCATGTTCTTCTGAACTTGTGAACCTGAGGAATGCAGACTGCGGCAACTTCAAATCAATTAGCAAACCAGTGAAGACAGTTCTGCTGATGGGCTTGATTTTGTGATTATCTGATTAAAGTTTGAAATATATTAACTGTGCACAACAAAGAAAGACAGACACACAGGAATAAAAGGGAATAGGGACGAAAAAGAAAGTTATTGATTCGTTGTCTTATTTTCAGGGCTCGGTATCACAGTCCAGGAATAAGAATAAGGCTTCGTCATCATACTCTGCGAATTCAGGCAGGGTGAGCTCAGTGTCACCTGACAGAGTAGAAATTCCCTCATCTATGTTGCTGGCCACCTCCTCTTCATCCGGCACGCTTTCTCGTACTCTGAAATCTGGTGGTATAAGGTGCTGATTCATCTTGATCATTGTTAACCTCTCCACATTTTTGGGCGAGAGGCGGCTCCGTTTGGGAGTTACAATGCCACCAGCAGCACTGAAAACCCGTTCAGAAGACACGCTTGCGAGTGGGCAAGACAAGTAGTTTAAAGCCAGGTTGGTGAGCTGTGGCCACAATTCTTTTTTCCCATGCCAATACGCCAATGGGTCAGAATTAACATAGACCTCTGTTGAGTCATTCAGATAGTCCTTCACCATCGACTCAAGGTCCTCATCCAAGGTTCCTCCACTTTGCTTAGCTCTTGCTGTGCCTCTGACCTTTTGAGAACCAAACCCACGCAGAGCTAGCCAATCCTCTTCAGCCTCCAATGTTTCTGTTGTGTCTCGTGCAGATGATCCGGTTGCCGGTGTCTTTAACGGCTGAGAGGTCACTTGTGCCACAGCCACAGGTGCAGAAGTGGATTGTTTTGACTGGGGATGGCCTGCTGATGTACTGCCATTTCCTTCAATTTCCAGCCGTTCTCTTTCAAACCTCTTGGCTGACAAGGCTAGCCAACGTTTGTACTTTGGAACATGTTGATCATCAAAAGGAAAGAATGCTTGGCCTGCCAGCGCCTTTTTGTAGCGTGGATCCAGAATAGTAGCACAAATGTAATGCTGTTCTGAGTGAATCCTTTTAAGACGTTCATCACCTTGTAGGAGCTCTAATAATTTCTCAGCCAGAAGCAAAGAGTCTTGGTTTTTGTCATCTTTTTCAAACACAGAACACACCTCCTTCAGTTGGTCCTCCAGCATGTACAACAATGGGATAGCTTTTCCCAAATTAGAGTCCTCCTTGCTGACTGCACGTGTGAAGAACTCAAAAGGACGAAGCATGCGTGTCAGGCTTTGAACTATGGTCCATTGCGCCCCACCCATCCTCAGCTCCTCTGTACCCTCTGTAAGGAAATATTGATCGAGTTCCGTATACTACTCATACAGACGCTCAAGCATGTAGAAGGTTGAGTTCCAACGTGTTACCACCTCCTGGATGAGTGCTTTCACTGGCATTTTACGTTGATATAGCAGGCTCCTCAGCTGCTTCCGGGCCTTAAAAGAATGGCTGAAATGCTTGCACATTTTTCGGCAGGTGTCCAATACACTGTACGCTGCACTGCCTTTATTACCCAAGAATTTTTGGACAACCAGGTTTATACAGTGCGCCAAACACGGCACTCTGAAATAGTAACCGTCCCTCATGGCCTTAACTATATTGGCGCCATTGTCCGTGGAAACATAACCAACCTTGCGTTTTAGTGGGGACAGCCAGTTAAGGACCTTTGTGTTAAAGACATCCAAAATGTTTTCTGCTGTGTGACGTTTCTCCAAACCAAACATGGCTAGTGTTGCATGTTTCCGAGCAGCTTTAAAAACAATGTCCGTGTCAACACCTGCGTTTAGCTTTGCTTTAGCCCCTGAAAAAGAGACCCAGTGTGCAGTGATGCACATGTAATCAGCGCCTGCGCCACTGGTCCACATGTCTGTTGTCAGATGTATAGTGTGAACAGCACTCTTCTGCAAAGCTGCCCCAATCACCTTCAGAACATCTTCATGTAGTGCTGGAACCGCAACTCGGGCAAAATAGAACCGGCTAGGAACCATCCATTTAGGGCAGAGCTCTGCCACTAATTCTAGAAAACCAACCCCTTCTACAAAAGAAAAAGGGAGAAGGTCCAGAGCTAGCATTTTAGCCAGCTTAGTGTTATACAGACGCGTCAGTGGGTGGTTGCGTTCATATTGCGCTTCTGTAAACAACATCTTTTTGATGTTGCCCTGGACCAAGGATTTACGGGATGATGATGATATCTTCGACCCAGTTACGCTCGCTGATGAACTTTTCCGCATTGATGTCTCACTCTCTCCCACACTCTTAGTGTGCCTCACATGGGGTGTGCTGCTGACAGGGGTACTGGGTGTAAGTGAAATGTTTGACACGTCTTCTTCCTCCTCGTCATCATCAGATGAAACAGCATTACGTGCAATTCGGGCTTCCTTGATCGCCTGTAGGTGCGCAAACCATTGGACAGCGTGCTTTCTTTCAAGATGACCTCTCTGGCCTCCGGTACCATAGTTGGAACCAAACTTGCCACGACTAACTGCAAACTTACAAATGCTACAAATGGCGAGGTTTTCCTTTTTTGTGGAAACACTAAAGAAGTCCCAAACTGCGGACTTGAAATGTCTTTGGGGGCTGGAGGAGGCGGCGATACTGGTGGTGGTGGTCCTGCTGCTAATGCCAGATGAAGTGGAGGATGTGGATTGCCGAACTTCAGTACGTTTTGCACTTTCACCACCACGAATTGAGGTCGAGGTGGATGGAGGTCCCTTCTGGCGACTAAGAAATATGGAAGCGGTAGGTGTTGGTGTACTAGTTAACTCCAATGATTGTGGTGTTTCTTCCATTGCCTCCTCGTCGACATCATCATCACGCTCAGCAGCTTCTCGGGATAGGGTCAAAATGTCTCTTTGCTGCATGCCCGGTGGGGCTGCAGTGACCTTTGTGATGACTGGCTCGTCGTCATTGTGAGAGGCTTCATCACCAGCAGTATCTGTCACTTCTTGTTGAGCCTCATCACACTCCATAGCTATGAGTTTTTCGACGACCTTCCTTTTACGCTTAGGTATCTTTGTAAGATCATGGTGTGCCTCACTCTCAGATGGCAGTGGTGCTGGTTCCCAATTGTGATCCGTATCATCAGAAGGAGGTGTGCTTGAAGAAGATGTAGACACCAGCCTTGATCTCTTCCTTGCTAGGGGTGTGGAAGACAATGAATGATCATCAGGAGGAGTGGCTTCCTCAAATGATACCTCGGTTTGATTGTCAATTTCCTGATGTGCCCCTACTTCGGGAGGAACAACTATTGTGGGCACTTGTGACCCTCCATGCACCTCTGCTTGTGCATCTCCTTGCGCTGCCTCTCCTTCCACATGTACTTGGGCGTGTACTTGCACATGGTGTTGTTGTTGCGGCTGTGGTTGTTCAACACTTGTCAGATGAGTTACAACAACCTGTGTTGATTCAGGGACATTGCTGCTACTTTCTTGCGATGAGCCAACATCACTGGTCGATGGTGATTGGAGAAGTACACTGACTGCCTCTGAAGCACTCAAGGGCTTTGACTTAAGTTGGCGTGGTGGTGGAGGCACTGAACCCAATGGAGCAGGGGTGCTGCTCCCAGCTTGGTCCCCAGCAGATCCTGCTGCTGCAGGCGTACTTTTTTTTTTGCTCCCAAAAAAAGTGGCGGGTGGCACACCAGCCTCCTTGGTAACTTGCTTCTTCTGCTCCTTACTAGCAACTTTTTTGCTAGAGGAGCTACGGAGAAATTTTTTTGGGGCCATCTTCTTCAGAGCAGGTCAGACAGCAGGCCGCAGTTGCACAAATTGTAGAGTTGTCTGAGGCCAGACGTGACGTCGCGTGACGTTATGCTGCACACACACACCGCTGCAGGACTTCTTCCTGGCACTGGTGGTTCTCTTGAGTCTTGTGCACCTAAAAACAATGGAAGACAGAGGAACATCAGTTCAGTTATACACCACAAAAAAAAATCGAAAAACACTGCAAAATCAGCACAATCCCATTCCATCCATGCCCTCCATGATGTTTAAGTTCAAGACAGCCCACAGAAAGACTAGGCCCATGCTAGACTCAAATACCCTGCCCTGGTGAAAAGGCCACAAGTACAGCCCCAAAAAACGAAAATCACTGAAAAATCAGCACAATCCCAATACATCCATGCCCTCCATGATGTTTAAGTTCAAGACAGCCCACAGAAAGACTAGGCCCATGCTAGACTCAAATACCCCTGGTGAAAAGGCCACAAGTACAGCCCCAAAAAACGAAAATCACTGAAAAATCAGCACAATCCCAATCCATCCATGCCCTCCATGATGTTTAAATTCAAGACAACCCACAGAAAGACTAGGCCCATGCAAGACTCACTACCCCTGGGCATAAATAAAGGTTGAAAAGTAGGCAAAATGGTTGCAGCCTTGCAGGCCTAACAACAAAGCCTACATTCAAAATGGCCACTTGCCTGCCAGCACATGGCCAGTGCCTGTAGCTGCACTCAAAATGGCCACCAGCCACATGGCCTGTACCTCCCCATGAACACCCCCAAAAATCCAAAAACACTGCAAAATCAGCACAGTCCCATTCCATCCATGCCCTCCATGATGTTTAAGTTCAAGGCAGCCCACAGAAAGACTAGGCCCATGCTAGACTCAAATACCCTGCCCTGGTGAAAAGGCCACAAGTACAGCCCCAAAAAACGAAAATCACTGAAAAACCAGCACAATCCCAATCCATCCATGCCCTCCATGATGTTTAAATTCAAGACAACCTACAGAAAGACTAGGCCCATGCTAGACTCAAATACCCCTGGTGAAAAGGCCACAAGTACAGCCCCAAAAAACGAAAATCACTGAAAAATCAGCACAATCCCAATCCATCCATGCCCTCCATGATGTTTAAATTCAAGACAACCCACAGAAAGACTAGGCCCATGCAAGACTCACTACCCCTGGGCATAAATAAAGGTTGAAAAGTAGGCAAAATGGTTGCAGCCTTGCAGGCCTAACAACAAAGCCTGCATTCAAAATGGCCACTTGCCTGCCAGCACATGGCCAGTGCCTGTAGCTGCACTCAAAATGGCCACCAGCCACATGGCCCGTCCCTCCCCATGAACACCCCCAAAAATCCAAAAACACTGCAAAATCAGCACAGTCCCATTCCATCCATGCCCTCCATGATGTTTAAGTTCAAGACAGCCCACAGAAAGACTAGGCCCATGCTAGACTCAAATACTCCTGGTGAAAAGGCCACAAGTACAGCCCCAAAAAACGAAAATCACTGAAAAACCAGCACAATCCCAATACATCCATGCCCTCCATGATGTTTAAATTCAAGACAACCTACAGAAAGACTAGGCCCATGCTAGACTCAAATACCCCTGGTGAAAAGGCCACAAGTACAGCCCCAAAAAACGAAAATCACTGAAAAATCAGCACAATCCCAATCCATCCATGCCCTCCATGATGTTTAAATTCAAGACAACCCACAGAAAGACTAGGCCCATGCAAGACTCACTACCCCTGGGCATAAATAAAGGTTGAAAAGTAGGCAAAATGGTTGCAGCCTTGCAGGCCTAACAACAAAGCCTACATTCAAAATGGCCACTTGCCTGCCAGCACATGGCCAGTGCCTGTAGCTGCACTCAAAATGGCCACCAGCCACATGGCCTGTACCTCCCCATGAACACCCCCAAAAATCCAAAAACACTGCAAAATCAGCACAGTCCCATTCCATCCATGCCCTCCATGATGTTTAAGTTCAAGGCAGCCCACAGAAAGACTAGGGCCATGCTAGACTCAAATACCCCTGGTGAAAAGGCCACAAGTACAGCCCCAAAAAACGAAAATCACTGAAAAATCAGCACAATCCCAATCCATCCATGCCCTCCATGATGTTTAAATTCAAGACAACCTACAGAAAGACTAGGCCCATGCTAGACTCTAATACCCCTGGTGAAAAGGCCACAAGTACAGCCCCATAAAACGAAAATCACTGAATAATCAGCACAATCCCAATCCATCCATGCCCTCCATGATGTTTAAATTCAAGACAACCCACAGAAAGACTAGGCCCATGCAAGACTCACTACCCCTGGGCATAAATAAAGGTTGAAAAGTAGGCAAAATGGTTGCAGCCTTGCAGGCCTAACAACAAAGCCTGCATTCAAAATGGCCACTTGCCTGCCAGCACATGGCCAGTGCCTGTAGCTGCACTCAAAATGGCCACCAGCCACATGGCCTGTCCCTCCCCATGAACACCCCCAAAAATCGAAAAACACTGCAAAATCAGCACAGTCCCATTCCATCCATGCCCTCCATGATATTTAAGTTCAAGACAGCCCACAGAAAGACTAGGCCCATGCTAGACTCAAATACCCCTGGTGAAAAGGCCACAAGTACAGCCCCAAAAAACAAAAATCACTGAAAAATCAGCACAATCCCAATCCATCCATGCCCTCCATGATGTTTAAATTCAAGACAACCTACAGAAAGACTAGGCCCATGCAAGACTCACTACCCCTGGGCATAAATAAAGGTTGAAAAGTAGGCAAAATGGTTGCAGGCCTAACAACAAAGCCTGCATTCAAAATGGCCACTTGCCTGCCAGCACATGGCCAGTGCCTGTAGCTGCACTCAAAATGGCCACCAGCCACATGGCCTGTCCCTCCCCATGAACACCCCCAAAAATCGAAAAAACACTGCAAAATCAGCACAATCACATTCCATCCATGCCCTCCATGATGTTTAAGTTCAAGACAGCCCACAGAAAGACTAGGCCCATGCTAGACTCAAATACCCCTGGTGAAAAGGCCACAAGTACAGCCCCAAAAAACGAAAATCACTGAAAAATCAGCACAATCCCATTCCATCCATGGCCTCCATGATGTTTAAGTTCAAGACACCCCACAGAAAGACTAGGCCCATGCTAGACTCAAATACCCCTGGTGAAAAGGCCACAAGTACAGCCCCAAAAAACAAAAATCACTGAAAAATCAGCACAATCCCAATCCATCCATGCCCTCCATGATGTTTACATTCAAGACAACCTACAGAAAGACTAGGCCCATGCAAGACTCACTACCCCTGGGCATAAATAAAGGTTGAAAAGTAGGCAAAATGGTTGCAGGCCTAACAACAAAGCCTGCATTCAAAATGGCCACTTGCCTGCCAGCACATGGCCAGTGCCTGTAGCTGCACTCAAAATGGCCACCAGCCACATGGCCTGTCCCTCCCCATGAACACCCCCAAAAAACACTGCAAAATCAGCACAATCCCATTCCATCCATGCCCTCCATGATGTTTAAGTTCAAGACAGCCCACAGAATGACTAGGCCCATGCTAGACTCAAATACCCTGCCCTGGTGAAAAGGCCACAAGTACAGCCCCAAAAAACGAAAATCACTGAAAAATCAGCACAATCCCAATCCATCCATGGCCTCCATGATGTTTAAGTTCAAGACAACCCACAGAAAGACTCAGTCCACCCACCACTGAGTACCCCTGGGCAAAAGGCCCCAAAACAGCCCAAAAATCGAAAATTCCAATATTTTAGTTGCAGCAACTGTAATACCCCAAACAAACTTACTTGTAAAATTTCTAATCCAACAGTGATCCAAAGAAAGTCAAAAAGGCCTCAAATGCAAAGATCCAGCAGCATCCACAAAAAGTAATCCTTCCAGCTCCAGATCCAAATGAAAAGTGACCAGGAGATGGACAAAGCACTGGGAGGAGCCTGCTGAACAGGAACAGGAAGTTGAAGACTGTGGGGCACTTCCTTCCTCCCACCCCTCTCCCCCCCCCCCAAAATGGACTCCTCGCTAAAAAAGTGCAGGCAAATGTCAACCTAAGGAGTTATTCAGATAAAAATCGTCATTTCAAGAAGGTTTATGCTGCTTGCTGGTGGATTTCTTGTGCAGAATTGCAAATTTTATATTTTCGCTTGTGCGAGATTCTTGCTGCTCGCCGCATCTCAAATCTCGCAATTGCGAAGTACCGCGAGACGTGATCTCGCCGTACTCGCGTTGACAAACTGTCGCTGGCAAGCCGCGATGACGTAATCGCGCTCGCCAACTCCCGCGGGATCACACAGCAAGATCCAAAATGGCGCAGCACTCGCAAACTATCGAGAAAAACAACTCGGCAAACGATGATAAACGCCGCGTGCCGCAAAAATTGTATCACCAACGCCGCGCGCCGCAAAAAAAATCCGCTGCGTGCGGATTTTGCGGGAAATTCGCAAATCTCGCGGATTGCGAATTTCCCAAAAATCCGCAAAATCCGCGAGCGTAACGGATTTTCCGCCCATGCTTAGGCAACTCCACTCAAGATCACTTGTGGTGTTCCCCAGGGCTCCTCTCTTTCCCCTCTTTTGTTCTATCTTTATATCTATCCCCTAATTTTCGCACTCCAGCAGCTGGAGGTCACCGTATACAATTATGCGGATGACCTCCAGCTCCTCTTCAACCTTTCTCCTTCTTCCCATTCTATCTCTAACTTTCAGACTATTTTGATTTTCATCAGGGACTGGATGAGCCACAACCGTCTGAAGTTGAACCCGGATAAAACCGAGTTGGTTCTCACTGGTGGCTCTTCCAGTCCCTGGAACTCTTTATTTTGGCCCTCTTCCTTAGGATCCCCTCCCACTCCCTCTCCTACAGTTAAGACCTTAGGCATTAAAATGAATAATCACCTCACCCTTCACTCACAAATCAGCTCTGTCGTCTCTTCCTGCTTTTTCACCCTTCGCACTATTCGCACTGTCTCCCGTTTTTTCCCCCCTTGGCACTTAAGTTGATCATGTCTGCCTTAGTGATCTCCCGGCTGGATTACGCCAATGCCCTGTACAACGGCATTCCAGCATACAGTTTACGAAAGCTCCAGCTGGTGCAAAACCAGGCGGCCCGGCTAGTGTACGGCCTCCCCCGCTCCCACCACTCAACTCCGTTACTGAAGGCGCACCATTGGTTGCCTGTCAGGGAACGTTCCCTCTTTAAAACTGGCTGCATGGTTTTCCAGGCACGCCAGGGATCAGCCCCGGCCTTGATCATCTCCCTGATAAAGGAATATGTCCCCGCCAGAGAGCTTCGCTCTTCTTCTCAATCCCTTCTACAGGTACCCCGCTACAAGCGAAAAAAGTGGGGAGGGGCCAACTTCTCATTTTTGGCACCCACCTTCTGGAAATCCCTCCCCGACCCTCTGCGGTCGACCAAACACTACTCCCCCCTTCCGCAAGGGCTTGAAAACCTTTTTGTTCAATCAGGCTTTCCTGCAGTAATCCATCTACTGCTGCGCTCCTGCTTATTATGCCTTCAAAGCGCCAAGAAACCGTCTGGTGAACGCTGCGCTATACAAGTATTTTAAATTCAATTCAATTCAAATTCATGTGGGTCTAGAGGTAGTTCCTCACCCAACCCTTGTACCACTACTTCATGTACTTTTATTTTGACTGTTGGTATTGCTTATCATTGTCTGTTTTGCTTTCATCTTTCACCCTGTTCATGTGTAAAGTGCTCTGATACCAGCGTGGGTCACGTTTGCACTATATAAAAATCTAAAATAATAAATAAATCCAGTCCTGAGGAACAGCAGGACTATTCCCATTTAAAGCAATGCACAGTGGATGCTCAGTGTTTGTTAATGCTTGGAGGTGCATTATGGAACCTCTAGTCCATGGAAGCAAATGTAGGTTTTCCAATATGTCCAAGATTGAAATGGGAAGCAGACAGGAGTCATACAGGGACTTTGAAAGAATGTTAGTGGTGATTTCCAGGCTGCAGTTAGCCCATGTACAATGCCCCCCACAGGTGGAATGATGAAATCGTAAAAGGAAGACATTACCTCTACCATCCTGACAGTACTCCATCTGCTAAATTTAGAGATGACCGGAGGCCTAGGAATCATCTCTGTACATTGACAGAACCCGCCATCAGGACTGTTCCTTTCAATGTACTAAAGGTTTACACAATGCCCACCGTCATTTCGACGGCAGCCCATCTAACTTTTCCGAAATATTGATTTTCGGGAAAAAACTCACAAAACGCAAGTTTGTTTCTGAAAAGAAAAAACAAACAAATGATCAGCACACCCTGAGAGCATTCGCAAATAGCATGAGGAACATTATTGGTTTTCCCTGACTGTGACCGACATGCAAAAAAAAGACATTACCTTATCCATCCTAAAAAGGGCAGACAGTGTAATGTGTTTCCTCCAATGGCCCCTACTCCATCGAGCTGTCGGAGGAAGTGTTTCATCAACGGAGCTAATGAGGGCTTCGTTGTCAAAATACTTAACGTCCGCCTGACTCTAAATGAGGCAAGCCGGCCAATAATTTGGCAGGGAGGGTATTCTTTTGTGCTTGCAACATGTACCCAGCCTTCCAAACTCTAAATCGGAACCTTAGTTCTGGGACTGATGTATTTCTTGAGGTGACTTCAGGTTCAGTTATAAATCTTTGTCTCTGATGACTGGGAACAATCACAGCACCAGTTTCTGAAGATGGTAAAAAAAAATTCTACACTCAACCACGACTGGTTAAAGCAACGCCAAGGTGGACGGTGCTCACCCTTCAACTGGTCTAGCCTGCTTCAACCACCAAGGAGTTTATTGTCAGATGAGAAAATTGTCAGATGGAACATAGACCTTTCCAGTTCTGCCCATAATGTAATGGCAACTATCCATGGGCAGACCTGATGGGAGTGCACACCTGAACACAATGTCTGTAATCTCTACCTCTGCCCTGATTAGAAGGATTCAATGTGCAGCTTTTGCCTCACATACTGGTGCAAGAAGACATTACAGTTCCCGAGGAAAAGGCACTGGGCACACTTAAAAATGTAGCATGTGTAGTTTTAGACACCCCAAACATCTTCAGTAAGTAGATCCACTCAATGTGAAAGAGGAGGGGGTAGGCCCATTCATACGCTTAGCAGTCACTGAGATATTACCCTTGAGTGCCTTTCAGGGAGAAGAGGTGAACCCTTTGGCATCAACACCGACTGAACAATGCACCCAGAAGACCATGAGCACTCTAAATACCACCCAGAGTCAAGAGGCAAAGCTATACCCCGTTAAAAAAGCAGAGCACCACTTTCACAGGAGTTGGGCTACAAGCCGAGAGCGGGCCAGCAAAAAGGCCTCAGCCTCTGGTGCACCACTGCTTCTGGCTCTAATATATAAATATTGAGACAAGGTTTCAGTGTCAAGGCACAATCCTCCAAGGGGCATGGAGCTATGCCCCTTCTTGATGCCCTCTCGCATGACAGTGATTAAGCCTTCAGCTTTGGAGCCAAATTCAGTGCCAAAAGCACCTCTCAAACATAACAGCAACCCTTCGACTCCAACTCAGAAACTCCCACCCTTGAAAGACTGGTGGAATAAAACTACACCAGACAAAAGTGTCTTTTTATCTCTCCTGAAACAGGCAAGATTCCTGCGATACCACCTCAGCCAAAGCCACTGAGGACATTACCTCTAAAAAACATGCAGACTAATCTTGAGGAAGAGCTTGCCTTTGAGGCATCCCAACAGTGCCCAAGATGAGTAGGAACTGGGCTACAAGTCCTTTACCACAACCCCCCACACCCATGCATGCACCCCCTACTCCACCACCACGAACCAACTCACCATCACACCCTCCACCTCTACAATCAGTCTCTCCACCACCTCCAGTTATGGTCTCTCTTCTTAGACAAAAGTCTAAGGTCTTGGGCAAAACTACATCCACTAGTCAGCCCCAAACATGCTTGCACAGGCAGCAGGCATTCCATGACTTCCAGTCAGGTAGGGAGTACTCAAAATGGTGTTACAGAGGCAATAATTGCAAGGGTGGGGCAGGGGTGGTTCCAGAAAAGCAACCTCCACACCCAAACGCTGACCCCAATCACACAATACCTGTTGAGGAATGACTAAGGGATTTCCACTCTTGCTGGGTGGAAATCACCATGGATCAATGCATGCTAGCAGTGTTCAAAAAGGGCTACTGCTTAGAATTCTACTTTGACAAGGTCTAGGCCATCATCATCTAACTTTTTAATCAGGGGAGAATAAATGCTCCTACAAAAGGGTGTGATCCAGCCATTACCCCATAATAGTGGGGAAAGAGCATCTATCCAAATCCAAAAGAAGGATGGATGGTACCCTCCGGTCCATCTTGAATGTCAGAATGGGTACAATATGTAGCGGCATTTCCACATGACAACCTTTCAGGACTTTATCTTGTTGCTCCAACAAAGGGACTTCATGACGGTATAAGACCACAATGGTGCGTGCTTCCACATACCAACCCACTCTGTCCATCACCAGTATCTTAGGTTTGTGGTAAGTTGACAGCAGTACTTATTCAATCAATAAGCGTGAGGGTCTCAAGGCACTGGCGTTGCTGTGTGGTTTGCAGAGAAAGCAGTGAAAAACTAGACACAAGCAGGAGAAAGCACTCAGAACAAGCATTGGAAATGCAATAGGTCTTGCATTAGAAAAGTTGAGGCTATTGGTCTTGTAAATGACAAATATTTTATTTATGTGTTGGTTTTTAAAATAGCTAAATGGATAGCTTTGTCATTTACAATGCCAATAGTTTTAACTTTTGCAAATGTGACACCTATAGCATTTGGAATGCAACATGTTTTGTATTTACGTGACTTAGATGGCAGCTCTGGTCGTTAGGCCACATATCTAGAGAGCACGAGAGTGCAGCAGGGGAGAGAAGCACAGAGAGGGAGCAGAGAGTGCAGCAAGGAATAGAAGCACGGAGAGGGAGCCCAAGAGTGAAGCAAGGGTGAGATGCACGGACAGGGAGTTTGAGAGTGCAGCAGGGGACAGAAGCATGGAGAGGGAGACAGAGTGTATCAGGGGCGAGAAGTACGGACAGGGAGCCCAAGAGCGAAGCAAGAGAGAGAAGAAGGAGAGGGAGTCTGATATTATAGAAAGGGAGAGGGAGTCTGAGATTATAGAAAGGGAGAGAGTTGAGTATAGAAAGGGAGAAGATGAGTTTGGGAGAGAGGCATGAGAGGTGGAAGGCAGAGCAATGGAGATAGACTTGGAAAGGAGTAACCATGGGGGAGATGAAGATGAGAACAACAGGGAAAAACTAGTGGTGTTGACTAATGCGGAAATGGTATAAATGATGCTGTGTTAGTGCTCATTGACAATCGTGTGTACCTTGAGGAGAGATGGGAGAGGGGAGGGGAGAGAGAGGAGAGTTGTGAGAGGGGAGAGTGGTGAGAGGGTGAAGAGTGGTGAGAGGGAGGAGAGTGGTGAGAGGGAAGGGTAGAGTGGGGATAGAGGGGGAGGTGAAAGTGATGGGAGAGTGAGGAGTGAGGGGAAAAAGAGAAGGGAGGGGAGAGTGATGGTGAGAGGGGAGAGTGGTGAGAGTGCATACTGGTGAGGTGGGATGAGAGAAGATAGTTGTTAGAGGGGAGAGTGGTGAGGGGAGAGTGGTGAGAGGGGAGAGTGGTGAGAGGGTAGAGTGGTGAGAGGGGTGAGAGGGCAGAGTGGTGAGGAGAGGGGAGAGTGGTGAGGAGAGGGGAGATTGGTGGTGAGAGGGGAGAGTGGTGGTGAGAGGGGAGAGTGGTGGGGAGAGTGGTGAGGAGAGTGGTGTTGAGAGGGTAGAGTGGTGGTGAAGGGGGAGAGTGATGAGAGGGGAGGAGAGAGTCAGTCAGGCCTGGAGAGAGTGAGGAGAGGGGTGAGTGAGGAAAGGGGAGAGAGGCGAGAGAGGGGTGAGTGAGGAGAGAGAGAGGGATTGGAGAGGGAGTGTAGTGGTGAGTGGTGAGAGGGGAGATGGGGAGAGGGGTGGGTGAGGAGAGGGGTGTGTGAGGAGAGGGGAGAGAGGAGTGAGTGAGGAGAGAGTGGGATTTGAGAGAGGGAGGGGAGAGTGGTGAGAGGGGAGAGGCGAGGGGAGAAAGGGGAGAGAATGAGGGGTGAGTGAGAAGAGAGGGGGGAGGGGAGGTTGAGGAGAGAGGGAAGATGGGAGGGGGGAGAGTTATTTTCCACTTTTCAAAAAGCCTTTAAAAAAAATCTCTCAACCTTTTTTTATTTGCACCTTTCTAACCAGTCCTTGGTTCGAGGGCAGCTAAGGTATGCACTTCCTGGAGACAAGCATATGATTTATGAGGTATTTGGGCTTGACTTGATAGCCATGTTATTGCGTCTTTTATCACTTGCTGGAAACTTCCCTGTTATGGAGCATGCAAAATAATGAGGAACAAATGGTGGTGTAACATGTTTCAGGAAGTCGGAGACTGCACTCCATGCCTATTCCACCCTACTTTTCGTACGAATGTGAAGAGCCTATATAGGCTCAGTTACTTGAAAAAGGTTTGTGACTTGCATTTTTTTGTATCCACGGAGGTCTTATCAATAAGGTGTGATAAAAACGCACTCCAACTGATTGGGGGGGCAAATGATTGGACAGGAGTTGTACATAGCAAGTAGATTAGCTTGTATAATCTCACATTCGTTCATGACAATTTGCAAAACATGGAAATGTTTGGATTTTTCTTTTCAGGAGGTGTGAATTTATCTCACGGCGGTAGTTAATTGCCTTGCAGCAAATTAAAATATTGTAAACCGCTTTGCAGTGTACACAACATAGAATCGAATCCTACCTTTGACGTGTTTAATATGTCTTTCCCCACAAATAGGCCCCAGGAGTCCCTGTTCCCACATTCAGAGCTCGTTTAACAAGAGGCTTGTATAACTTCCCGAGTGGTGGCGAGGTTTATATTGTTAGCAGTACTCTTTAAAGTGGGTTGACTGACTATTTCCTCCCTGGCATATGTTGTGTTTCCTAGAACTGGCAATAAAGCGGCTTATACTATGAAGCCCTGTGGAGTCAGAGACTCGTGGACTAGTTCGCACCACCAACCCGTTTAATAATTTATTTATCGCACAGAAAGCGCCGGGAAGGGGCGTGGGGGCTGTGCCCCGGTTTTTATAGCTGATGCACAGAGCGGTTTATAACCGCTCCAGAGTTCGTATCACTTTGGTGTGGCGTCTCAGATAGCAACACAAGGAACCACGGAGTCCCACATTTCTAGCATGACAGTGGCTTAATTAGGGATTTATTACATAAACGAGCTTGTGGGTTTATGTATGTACCAAACGTGCATCTGCAAGAGGTTTTACGAGAGGAGAGAGTTAATAAACCGGTTCTGAAAGGCTAAATTGCAAGTTTCAAGTTCGATATTTTCCAAGGTTGTGATTTTTTTATTTCGCTCTTGAAGTCCCGTTTATCCACACGTCCTCGCCTAGCCTTGAAAATGTAAATACGAGTTTCTCACCTTTTAAAGGTCATTGATCTAGAGAGGGGGGCGTGTAGGAACAAACTGCAAAGTCAGACTGTGCCGGGAAGAGGGCGACCACATATCTGTTAACTACAATCCACTACTTAAGCAGCGCTAGAGGGAAAGGTAGTTTTACAAGGCGGGCAGGGGAGGGGGCCGAGCGGGGAGAGCGACCTTATCACGATGAGGGAAGGCAGAGAAGGGGAGGGTGGAGGAGAAATGCGACACGGCGGGCAGGGGAGGGGGCTGAGTGGGGAGAGCGGCGATGAGGGTGTTAAGCAGCAGGGGCCTTTGAAGTGAAGCTAAGCTTCACTTCAAAGGTGTGGGAGGAGTGCTGCTGGGGAACAGATGGCGATTTGATGATGTGCACGCGCATTTTAGGTCAATGCGCTTGCGCATTGACCTAAAAGCGCACGGGCACAGCACCAAATCGCTAGTTGGGATACTAGTTGGGTAAAGTCTGTTTAAGTCGCTTTAGTCTCGCTTCTCTCAATGCGCATGTGCATTGATAGGTCACGAGACCTAAAAATGTGGGTGAGGAAGGAGGCAAAGGCAGGAGAAAGCACTCCAAAAAACTGGGGATGGGAAGGAGAAACCAGTAAAAAAAACACGGCAAAAGCAGGAGAAAGCACTCAGAAAAACTAGGGGAAAGCAGTAAAAAACAAGGCAAAAGCAGGAGAAATTACTCAGAACAACGAGGGGAAAAGATGGGGAAAGCAGTAAAAAATAAGGTAAAAAAGTTGAAAGCATTAAAAAAAAGGGGACAAGGAAGGAGTAAGCCGTAAACAATAAGGCAAAACCATCAGAAAACACTCAGAAAAATGGGGGAAAGGAAGGAGAAAGCAGTAAAAAATGAGGGAAAAGCAGGAGAAAGCACTCAGAAAAATGGGGAGGAAGAAGAGTGGTACAGCAGCGCGGGAGAGCCGGACCTGGGACTACTCTCCGGAGTCAATACACCTCTAAGGTTCTTTACAAAGTGTCTAGCTGTAGTAGCCAATCATCTATGGAGATAGGGCATCCATGTCTTCCCACATCTTAACAACTGGCTGATCATGACCAGCAGTAGATAACAATGTCTAGTACACACTCAGCTCAAATGTTGCTCCACAGCTTAGAGTTCACAGTGAATGCAAAGAAGTCCCACCTACCTCCACAGAGCTGACCCCTCCTAGTGGCATTGTGGACTAAGTAATAAGTCACACAACATCCTGTAACTTGAAACTTCTTCGAAGAAAAAAAACTCAATGTTCGGGTCCAACACTAAATGTCAGGAGCATGCAAAGCATGTGAATCCACAAAGCGCTCTACGCACAACAAGGACCAACACTACATGCTAGAAACATATGCTTACAGGGTTAGTAACATTTTCCTTACAGGACACACTTGAACTTAATTTTGTGTTTGGTCTACCCCATGCTATGCTATCCCTGCACATTCCAAATATAGATGTGGGCCATTAAGTCTTTAGGTAGCAGTTTTCCTTCTTGTTGTCAGAGAAGGAACTCCATCATGACAGAGTTTCCTCCCCGACAACATAGTGGTGCACCTACCCTATTTATATGTGGGTGGACCATATGTTTGGCCACGGCAGTAACAATTCTGTCACCGCCGTACTCAAACTCCAATGGCTCGATGGAGTAAGAGCTGTCAGAGAATTAGCTATATATCTGTCTGCCCAATTAGGATGGGCATACATACAGCCCTTATTTACTGTCCGTCCCTGGCACACAAACTCTTTTCAGTAAGGGACAGTAATAAAAGAAAAAAACGGCCCCTTTGTCATGGGAGAAGGACTGGAACTTTCTTTTTGAAAATAAAAAAGAAACTGGTTTGGTGCAGGGCTCTGTCATGTTGGCAGAGCCCCACACCAAGCTGCAAAAGCATTGATAGGAACCACCATGATGGTGGTTCCTGGCAATGCTTTTGAAATGACCGCCACCTTGGCAGTCATTTCTAATTTTGCCGGGCAGTATCTCCATCAGGGAAAGAAGAAACGTGCCTTCAGATGAAATTTAAATCAGCCTCTGGATTACACATTAATGTCTCTGAGAGACCCCAGAGCAAGTGTCGATTCAGTCAAATGTCATGCCAGCCTCTCTGCCACATGGAAGGCCTACAGGCATAGTTTGGAATCGGTCATGTCACATCAAATTCTCTGGACGGCTGGCCGAGCTGGAATAGAACTTGTTGCATTATAGGTGCATGTGTGAGTCCCCCATGTTAGGAGCATCTGTGTGTGATATGCAGATAAAGGGACCGGGAAGGAAAAATGTAGAAATGGTTGGTTAGTCTCAGGGTGAGACAGCGCTGTAGCTGGTGGGACTGTGGTAGAGTCAGTCACATCTAAGGACTCGTAAACAATTATATGATACGTCATTGACTCTACAGATGCAGAAGATTTGGACAGTGTTGGTCACAAATTCCGCTACTGTAACAGAAACATGAGTAAGAGCACAGTCAGTGTCAGTAACATGTTAGGGTGAGCACCTAAAGAGGCTGGTAGGATCAGACATAGGGAGTTGGGGCTGTGCTCATTTACTCAGATGCCGGGTCAACCCTCTGGATTACTGGTAGCACTTTCATAGCGTCCTTTGCATTTTAGCTGGGTGCTGGTGGAACGCTGGACCAGTTTGGGTGGAGCAGCTTACATATCAGGTCATAATATCTTTAAAAAAAGACATAGGTCAGAGGAAGGGTCATTCCAATGCCAATCAGTGCCTCAGAAAGCTCCCTCTACGTCACTTCTTATGAATATGACTCCTTACCTTTATCCTTCATCAAAGCTCTATTTGGGGGTTGTTCTCTCAGTCTTACTCATAATTCTCAATGCCTCCCTCATCTAAAGTATCTTCACAGAAGCTCTCAAGAAAAGCTAAATCCTCACACTCCTAAAGAAACCTACACTAGATCCTGATGACCTTGCCAACTACCATCCATCTCTCACCTACCATTCATCAGCAAGACCATTGGAAAAGTGGCACTGATCTTATTAGATCTCTCTGCCGCTTTCGACACGGTCCACCATTCACTCCTCCTAAAACGTCTCCATCATCTTGGGTTTGGAAATTCAGCTTTGAAATTGTTATGCTCATTCTTGAGCAATAGGCAGCAACGAGTGGAGATGGGGGAAGTGAGTTCATCACCCTTCTCTGCACCTTGTGGTGTTCCTCAGTGGTCCTCCCTCAGGCCAGCGCTGTTTAATCTATATGATATCCCCCTCATCAAGCTCATTCAAAGTCCAGGACTAGCTGTGTTCTCTTACGCCGATGATACACAGATAGTGGTTTCTATCTCATCGGACATGGATAAAGAGGCTAGAAATTTCAGTAACTGCATGTCCCAATTTGCATTGTGGATGCAGAATAAATGTCTTAAACTGAATAAAGACAAAACGGAAGTGCTGCATTTTGGAAATGAAACCTCTTACTGGAACGATTCATGATGGCCACTGAGCCTAGTCACATTACCTACTCCTGTCCAGAAAGTTCGAAATTTAGGAGTCTTATTTGCTGAATTATCTTCTTTGAAACACATACATTATAATACCTCTTCTGGTATTTTGGTGTTGACGATTCTGGAAAGAATCTACCCATTTATCCCCCATGACCTTCAGAAGACAGTTATATCAGCTCTTATTTTCTCTAAGCTGGATTAAGGCAATACTGTGTATCTGGGTGCTCAGAAATGTGTGATACAGAAGATGCAGGCTTCGCAAAATGCAAAGGCAAGAGTCATTCTGAAAATTCCTAAATTTAGCTCTGTGTCTAAATTACTACAAAATCGTCACTGGATCCCCGTACGAAAAAGGATTATTTTCAAGGCCATGTGCATGGTTCACAGGGTTTCACCATATGAGCAGGTAAATGGTGGAACCTACTCCCTCTCTTGCTGCGAGGTCAAGCCTCCCTGATGCAATTTAGGAAGTAGCTGAAAACATGGCTGCTCTAGAAAGTAGTAGAATAGACTGCCACGTGTACCAGGTTCAGTCCTATTGACTTTACAGTGTTCTATTTTACGCCCTCTCTTTCTTTCTTTTTTCTCTTTCCTTTAGCGCTATGACACCCTTGGGTATGTGCGCACTTTATAAAGATTATTTTTATTCATTCATTCATTGACAAAGCAGTCTATGTTGAACTCCAAGATCACATTAATGATAACCATCTCCAGCACAACTACCAATCTGGCTTCAGATCATGCTGCAGCACAGAGACTGCTACCTTACACATTATAGATGATGCCTTCCTGACCACAGTTGAAGATGACCCCTGGGTCCTGATATTGCTGGATCTTTCATCCTACCTTATTTGCACCCTGGAGCTTCGAATGGTATTCACTGGCAATATTCTCCTTTGGTCTACCTCTTCTTTACAACTAACACCGGTTTGTTCACATGGATTACTCGAGGTCCCAAAAAGATCCCTATTACCTACAGAGTCCCCTAGAGTTCCATACTGCTTTCTGTCATCTTCAACCTCTTCATTAAACTGCTTGGTGCATTACTCACATATAAAACCTTTGTTTCAAACACCCAACAACACAAAGACTGCAGGCACATCATCCAGACCTGGATGTCCAATGCCTACATGAGGCTCAACCCAACCAAAACAAACTTCCTATTTTATGCCCAGAACAAACACTAAAATGTACAAACCTGGCTCAATGACATAAACCTTGACGGCTTTGAACCCCCAACTTTTACTGAATGCCATGTCATTTCGATTCGCCCTGGGCATCAACCTCTCCTTCAAAGAACATCTTGCCAAGAAAACAAAGACAGCTTGGTACCAGCTATCTCTTTTAATGAAACTGAAAATATTTCTTCTAGAAAGTGACTTTAGAACTGCTGTTCAATGCCTCTTACTCTTGTTTCTGGATAATGGTAACACAATGCAAAATAGCTTTCTAGAATCTTAACTTATACATTTTAAGGGAGTCCTACATGCAGTGGCATGTCTCCTCCAAGGCCTGATGAAATATGACTACATCACCCCCATCCTGATGGAAAGCCATTGGCTCTCCTTGCCATTGGGCACTGGCTTCATAACCAACTGTATCATTTATAAAAAGACATCAAGACCAGCACCCCCACTTATTTTGCAGAGATTGTTCTTGGCCAGTACACCTGAAGACTGCTGACAAAGAAGCTTATAAAAGAAAAACAAGCCTACAGGCCTGTTACACCTATGTACCCAGGATCTGGAATAACATGTTGGAATCCATTGGGACCACCCCCATACTGCTCCAATAAAGGACAGTGTTGAAGACGCACCTCTGTAAAGAACACTACATCTGAACGCATTAGTTAAGTCAGAAGATACGTAAAGGGACACTTTTCTCAAGTTCAAACAATTGTGTTTGTGGTCACTCTTATTTGTAAAAGACTTGGGGAAACTCTGGTTTTGCAAGCCATTTGTTTCATAAGGGCCGCATGATGCTGTCTCAAAAACACTACAAATAAGATGTAATAAAGGTTAACATGACTAAATTACTCTATTGGCATATGATATTTTGTTGCATTTAGTGGCTAATATAATTTCATGCATTAGCTGTAATATCTAAACCATTTCATTTCCGAGATTAATGTGAAATGAATTGAGAGAGGGGTGGACTTCATGTAGTAGAATATTACATTTCAAATACTAGCTGCATTTGCTACTTTTAACTCAGTATTGCAAAAATATTTACTAATAATGTATTTGGACAATCAAACATAAAGTTTACATAATAGGCGAACATCCCTCATCTTTCTCATATCTATAAATATTGTTACATAAATTTAATTTTGACCTCACTAGATGTTACCAATCAATATACTAACTTAACCAAGATCAATTTCACTCAATCAGATGTTCATCATTGTATGGTTGTCATTTCATAATTCCATCAACTCTACCTTTACATCCATGTTACAAAATAAGTAAAATTGGTTATTGCACCCTTCGTATCGGAAAGCCCACTAGACGCCAGTGAATTTTGTTGTTTTTATTTGTAGGGGTGAGGACTGCCCAGCATGGGCATTGCCATGCCCTCGCTCCAAGTTAATGTCTTTCTGCCCTTGGAGGTAATTACCCCTGGTTTACAGCCGGAAAGTTTTTTGTTTTTTAAAAAATATAGAGGTAACAATCTTTCTGCTCCCCCCATGGTGGGCAGAAAGCCCACTGGACAACAGGGATTTTCATTTTATACAAATATTGGGGTAGAGCTGTCGAGCAGTGGCATGGCCATGCTTCCACCCTAAGTAAAAATGACAACAGTTTTTTCTTACCTCTCGGGGAGCATATGGGGAAATTACCGTCAATCTGCCGTGGGGGGCAGAAAGCCAACTAGATGCCAGGGAAAGGCTTTTTTAATATAGGGGTAGGGGCACGTCACAATGGGCATGGCTGTGACCCCACCCCATCTAAGTAGATTAACAGCCTGTCTGCCCCCTAAGGGGGCAGATGCCTAATCGGCCCCCGAGGAGGCAGAAAGCCCACTAGACACCAGAGATTTTTTATATAAACATCTAGGGGTGGGGGCTGCCGGGCATGGGCTTCTCCTACCCCAAGTTAATAGAGCAACAGTCCTTTTGGTACCCCTGAGGGGGGCGGATCAGGTCAATTAACCGTGATCTGTCTGCCTTGGGTGGAGGGGCAGAGAGCCCTCTAGATGCCAAGGAAAGTTCAGGAGGTTCAAACTGACACCAGGGATTTTGCCTTTTGGCCAAAAGAAAGTGTTGTGGGTCTTGCACTGTTTTCATTGGCCACACCCCACCCCACATGGAACAAGCCAGTCTCCCCCCTCCCAGGTTCAAGAGGTATGCCCCCAGTTAGCCCGGGGAGGGGGGTCAGAAAGCCCACTATATGGCAGGAATATATATATATTTTTTTTAAATACATTAATGTGGTAGTCAAGTCAAGTCATAGCATTTATATAGCGCACTACATACCCAGAGGGTTTCAAGGCGCTCAGGAAGGGGAGTAGGATTATTTGTCAAATATCCACGTTTTGAGCTGCTTTCTGAACTCTAAGTGATTCTGGGTTAGGCGAAGGTAAGCGGGGAGTGAGTTCCATGTTTTGGCAGCCAAGTAAGAGAAGGATCTGCCTCCCATGGTGGTCTTGTTGATGCGAGGTACAGTGGCCAAAGCTTGACTGGAAGAGCGAAGTTGGCGGGAGGGGGTGTAAAAGGACAGTCGAGAGTTGAGGCACTCTGGTCCGATGTCGTAGAGTGATTTGTGTGCGTGGGTAAGCAGTCGGAAAGTAATCCTCTTATTGACGGGTAGCCAATGGAGGTCTTTAAGGTGACCAGAGATGTGTTCGTTGCGTGGGATGTCTAATATGAGCCTGGCTGATGCGTTTTGGATTCGTTGGAGTTTCTTCTGGAGTTTAGCGGTAGTACCTGCGTAGAGGGTGTTTCCGTAGTCCAGTCGGCTGGTGACTAGAGCATGGGTGACTGTTTTTCTGGTTTCGGTGGGGATCCAGCGAAATGTTTTTCTGAGCATGCGAAGAATGTTAAAGCAGGAAGAGGATACGGCGCTGACTTGTCTGTTCATTGAGAGTGAAGAATCCAGGATGACGCCTAGGTTCCGTGCGTGGTCTGTCGGGATGGGTGCTTTCCCGAGGGCTTCCGGCCACCAAGAGTCGTCCCATGCAGAGGGGGATTTACCTAGGATGAGGACTTCTGTTTTGTCTGAGTTCAGTTTCAGACGGCTTTGTTTCATCCATTCGGCGACTTCCTTCATTCCCTCGTGTAAGTTAGTTTTGGCTGTGCTGGGGTCCTTGGTGAGAGATAGGATCAGTTGAGTGTCATCCGCGTAAGAGATGATGTTGAGGTTGTGTTTGCGGGCGATGGCCGCGAGGGGGCTCATGTATACGTTGAAGAGAGTGGGACTGAGTGAGGATCCTTGTGGTACGCCGCAGATGATTTCTGAGGCCTCGGACTTGAATGGTGGGAGGCGGACTCTCTGGGTTCTTCCGGTGAGGAACGAGGTGATCCATTCTAGTGCCTTTCCTTGGATTCCGATGTTTCTGAGGCGTTGTAAAAGGGTGCTGTGGCAGACTGTGTCGAAGGCTGCAGAGAGGTCGAGGAGGATGAGGGCGACTGTGTCTCCATTGTCCAGTAGAGTTCGAATGTCGTCTGTTGCTGCGATGAGGGCGGTCTCAGTGCTGTGTTTGGCTCGGAAGCCAGATTGTGAGGGGTCGAGTGATTTGTTGGCTTCGAGGAAGGCGGCGAGCTGGTTGTTGACAGCTTTCTCGATGACTTTGGCCGGGAATGGAAGAAGCGATATGGGGCGGTAGTTTTTGAGTTCGGTGGGGTCTGCTGTTGGTTTTTTCAGAAGGGCGGTGAGTTCAGCGTGTTTCCAGTCTTCTGGGAAGGTAGCGGAGTTGAGGGAGCAGTTGATGACGTCTCGGAGGTGCGGAGCTATGACGGAGTCTGCTTTGTTGAAGATGTGGTGAGGGCATGGGTCAGTGGGGGATCCAGAGTGGTTGGAATTCATCAGGCGGATGGTGTCCTCATTGGAGATTGGGTTCCAGGCGTTAAGGGTGTTAATGGGGGGAAGAAGGTCAGTTGGTGGAGGGGTGGGTTGGCTTCCGGGTTGGTTGTCAAAGCTGTTGTGGATGTCAGAAATCTTGTTGTGGAAAAAAGAGGCTAGGGAATCGCAGAGGGTTTGAGAGGGGGTGATGTCGTTGGAGTTGGCCGAGGGGTTGGAGAATTCCTTGACGATGTTGAAAAGTTCCTTGCTGTTGTGGGCGTTGTTGTCGAGTCGATCTTTGAATGCTGTTTTCTTGGCTTTTCGGATCAGTTGGTGGTGAGTACGGATGGCGCTTTTGAAGGCGTCCTTGTTGCTGGTGGATGGGTCTTTTTTCCAGGCCTTTTCAAGGGAGCGGCACAGTTTCTTGGACTTCTTGAGGTCGTCGTTGAACCATGAGGCCTTCTTGATGCCAAGTTTGTGTTGACGTTTTTTCAGTGGTGCTAAGTTGTCGGCGGTGTTGGATAACCAAAGGGTGAGGTTGGAGGCGGCTTCGTTGGCGTTAGAATAGAGGGCTGGGGAGGTTTGAAGGAGCGATGTGGAGATCTGTTCTGTGGTGATTTTGTTCCAGTTTCTTTGTAGATTTGGTTGGAGGAGGATGGTGGGTTTCGGCTTGTTGTAGGTGAAGTGAACGCAGCTGTGGTCAGTCCAGAGGAGATCCGTAGTGTGGCTGAAGGAGACATGGTTGCTGGAGGTGAAGATGGGGTCGAGTGTGTGACCTGCGATGTGGGTGGGGGAAGTGACCAGTTGTTTAAGTCCGAGGTTGGCGAGGTTGTCCAAGAGGGTGGTGGTGTTGCGGTCGTTGTTCTTTTCAAGGTGAAAGTTGAGGTCTCCCAGAAGGATGTAGTCTTTGGAGGGGAGTGCGTGAGGGGTGATGAAGTCCGTGATGTCTTCACTGAATTTTGCGCGGGGTCCTGGTGGTCTATAGAGGAGAGTGCCTCGGAGTGTGGATTTGGGGTCGATGTGGATCTGGAAGTGAAGGTGTTCGGAGTTGGCGAGGTTGGCGTCAGAGCTGGTTGAGATGCGGATTGATTTCTTATGGACGATAGCGATTCCTCCTCCTGTATGATCGGTGCGGTCCTTGTGTGTGATCTTGTAGTCATCAGGGATAGCGATGGCGATGTCAGGGGCGGAGGAAGCGTTCATCCATGTTTCCGTTAGGAAGGCGACGTCCGGAGAGATGGAGTCTAGTAAGTCCCAAAGGGCAGTGGCGTGCCTGTGGACCGAGCGGGTGTTCTTGCACATCCTAACATCAGGTCCCACAGTGGTGCAGCTTTTTATCTGCACAAGTGAGGTAATGCTGGATAGTAGGAACTTTGTGGAAGTAAGAAGTTTCCATCACAGAAACGTAAGGAAAATGAATGATTTCAGGCAAAGTGTGAGGTTTATAGGACATTGAGGGTAAAAAAATACAACTTGTGGAAACCTCGTAAGACACACCATCCTGGACTCCCCTAGTTGTCTAGTTTTCAAAAATGTGCAGGCTTGCTAGGTTTCCTTAGGTGCCGCCTGAGCTAAGGTCCAAAATCTACAGCTACCCACATTGGAAGAAAAGAGTCAGTTTTTAGAGGAAACTATTTCATATATCGATGTTGCGTTTTGAACTGTTTTCAGTTGTGGCCACTAGGCCTATCCACACAAATGTGGTACCATTTTTATCAGAAGACTTAGGGGAATTCTGGGTGGAAGGATGTTTGTGGCTCCCCACCGATTCCAGAACTTTTCATCACAGAATTGTAAGGAAATGTGTTTTTTACTCAAAGTTTGACATTTGCAAGGGATTCGGGGTAAAACAACCTGGTAAGAGTCATGCAAGTCACCTAATCCTGGACTCCCCTAGGTATCGACGTTTAGAAAATGTACAGGTTTGCTCGGTTTCCCTTAGTGCCAGTTGTGCTAGGGTCCAAAATACACAGCTACCCACTTTGCAAAAAAAGGGGCCGTTTTGAGTGGAAAAATTAGATATATCCATGTTGCGTTTTGGACCATTTACTTTTGCGGGCACTATGCTTGCCCACACAAGTGAGGTACCATTTTTATCGATAGACTTAGGGAAATGATGGGTGAAATGAATTTTGTGGCTTCTCGCAGATTCCAGAACTTTCTGTCACAGAATGTGAGGAAAATGTGTTTTTGAGTCAAAGTTTGATGTTTGCAAGGGATTCTGGTTAAGACAATCAGGTGAGAGCCACGAGCTCTCTCCATCCTAGATTTGCCTAGGTGGCAAATTTGTTTAAAAAAATACAGGTTTTCTAAGTTTCCCCAGGTGCTGGCTGAGCTAGGGCCCAAAATCCACAGCTACCCACTTTGCAAAAAAAGGGTCATATTTCAGAGGAAAAATGTGATGTGTCTATGTTGTCTTTTGGCCATTACTTGTCACAGGCACTAGGCCTACCCACTCAAGTGAGGTACAATTTTATTATTAAGACATGGTGGAGCTTAGAATAGTAGAATATTTATAATTACGAATTGGATTTTGCATAATTTGTGCCTCCCAAATGTAAGCTAGTGTGCGAGAAAAGACATTTTAAAAAAATACCCTCTAAATCATACCCACAAATTCAGAGATGTACAAATAACCACAGCTCCTAAACTCCATATCTTGGGCCAATTTCAGAAATACATTGTTACTTGTTACCCATTTTCACTCTACATTTTTCACCATATGAATTGGTCAGTACTCAGTACACAATGAAAAACCATGTTACAGTGCAGCTCAGTTGTTGGCTACGGGTTTTTGAAGAACCATTTATATCGCTGCAACCAAAAGGCTCTACAAAACCTAATGGTGCATTACTTTTGTAAATCAGGCATTGTGACAAAAAGTTACAGATGAAAATATTCTCGGGGGAGGAGCTACGTCAGCAAACAAGATGGCTGCTTAGGCTCCCGGCTCCGCCGACCTCTGTAACCCGCCGCGATATCCTGTACATTATCCTGATTTTACGCCTGGTCTCTGTGTGCATGAACTGTTCCGCACTCCGATGGTGAAATCCGGAAACTTTTATCGGCTTGTTGGATGAAGTTCTGTTGTGTTGAAGTTTGCGGCCTGCTCCAGTAGTGAAGCCGGGGTCTAGAGTACTTTCACAGCCGGGCTGCAGTGCAACAACATCGGCCAGAAGAATCAGGCTGGGTCCGGTCAACCGGAGTGGAGGCTTTGTTTCAGCCCGAATTTGTCGCGATCGTCTCTATTGCTCATTATCGATGGAGGAGTGATTCTGCGTATTGTTGGTAGTGAGTGGGGGTCCCCGTCCCGTGGACCCGGCATTGGGGCCGGCGCGGTTCATGGTTCGGGGTCTCTTGCCGGTGGCCTTAACGGTGTGGACCGTGGCTGCGAACAAAGACCGGTCACCCTCCGCATCTGCACGTTTGCGATCCTGTTTGTCCCCCCCGAGGATGCCGGATTCACCCGGGGAGGTGATTGGGATTGACGTCGGGCATGAGACCGTGGATCGAACGATGTATGAGCCATCGCTGAGGTCAGTACTGGTGGAAATTTGGGCGTTTCGCTCACAGGTGGATATCTTATTGAGCAAATTGGACTCGCGCCTATCTGCGATGCTCCTGGTAGAACCGGACCCGGCCTTACGGTTGAATCAGGAATCTGCAGCCACTCAAACTGTGGACATTTTGACTCCGTGCGAGAGCCCCGTGAGGAAACAAGCATTGGAACCATCGGATGGTGCCCTGGGAGACAGTGTCCCCGAGGATGTCGTGGTATCACCGAACCTTCCACCACTATCGGCTCTGGAGATATCAAAAGGCGTTCCCCTCCCGGAGACTTCTGTTTGTGACTTTCCTTTCACTTTGTAGTCGTCTTCTCCTTTCTTGGTGACTCTACGACTCCTGTGCAGGATACATTGGGACTGTTCATCCAGGAGGGAGAGTTCTTCAGCGTCTAAAGTTCCCGTGGACCCACTGCCTGCGAGTCGCCATGGATTGATTTTTGATGACTCTTTTCTCCTTTATTACCTCTTTGTGTGCCTTTGCGTCTCGATGGGGGGGGTTCATGTTCTTGTTCGGAAGGGCCAAGGTTAGGATTGACTAAGTCGGAAAGGGTTGGAGTGGCTTTCACAAGTGATTGACCTGTAACTGTTTGCTCTAAGAGGCTGGGCGGTGTTTTCCGGTACCCTCTACTTTCTTCTATAGTGTTGTCGTAAGTGTTCTTTTAGTGATAGGGGGTGGCTGTTTCTGGCGGGGGGTCTAAAGGGGCTGGGAGCCCGAATGTATATGCCCTCCTCCATTCTTTTTCCTTCCTTTAGGGTTTTAGGGCCCGATGTAGGTAAATCCCATTTACCGATTTTGAAATACCGAATTTTACCGATTCGGTATTTCAAAATCGGTAAATGGGATGTAGGTCCCAACATCTGGAATCGTTACCGATTCCTTACAAATTCGGTATTTACCGATTCGGTAAATACCGAATCGGTATTTGCTATTGAATCCTATGGGCCTTTGAAGCCCATAGGATTAAAGTCAAATACCGATTCGGTATTTACCGAATCGTTAAATACCGAATTTGGCAAGGGTGCAGGGGGTGTCACTTTGACACCCTCTAGCACCCCCAAAACGGGCATGTGTGCAATGTGGCACACAGACATGCCCTAAGGGCACGTCTGTCTGCCACATGGCACATGTGTACATGCACAGATGTGCATGTACACATGAATCGGTATTTTACCATGGATTTGTATTCCATGGTAAAATACCGATTCTGTAAGCCATGTGCTGATGGAACATTGGCTACCTACATTGCATTTTTGGTAATTTTACCGAATCGTTATCATTACCGAATCGGTAAATATTACCGTTTCGGTAAATTTACCGATTCGGTAATTATAACGATTCGGTAAAATTATCGAAAATGTGCCCCTACATCTCGACAGCCCTTTACCGATCGGAAACGGCCGAAAATCGGTATTTTCGGCCGATTCCGGTCGGTAAAGGGCTACCTACATCGGGCCCTTAGTTATTAGGGGCGACAGGCACGCTGCTAGTGGGGTTAGGCTGTAGCCATCTGCAGGGGTGCAGGGTGGGGGGCTGGACGGGTTTTTTTTATTTTGCCCTTTTTATTTTCCATGGCCTTTCTTTTCCTTCTCTTTATTTCTTAAGGATCAGTATAGCTACGAATCATTCAGACTTTTATCGTAGGCTTGTATCAAGTGCTCATGCTTTTATGTTATCCGATTTCTGGGTGGGCAGGTTCCGAGAATTGGCGCAACATGGAACGTATATTATGTATTCATTTGCATCGATCTATATGCTTTGGCGCCGATTCTCTATCACAGTGGTTATTATATGTCTATCCTGTTTTTTTACCCTGTCCCCCGCATAATCTGGTTTGATTGTATGGCACCTGATCCTCTCTCATATAATATAAAACGAAACCTCTGACTCATTCTGGAACTTAGTTGTGCATTCTTATACCAGTTTTGTCGTGAATCGCTGCCGAACCTCTGGGTTGTCGGCTGATGAGCTGTGTAGTACAGTAATATCGGTGGTTTAATTTATCTAGCGGCCGGCCCCCGCGGTTGTAGGCCCATGCTTGTATTTTACTGAATGCTACAATAAAGGTTTTTTTAAAAAATGAAAATATTCTCACAATGGCTGTTTTGTCTTACTCATTTTCAATATTTCTTTACTTCAACAGTTAGTTTCTTTAAAAAAACACCTTGAGGGATCTACACATATGACCCCTTGCCCAATTCAAAACTTTGTCTACTTTTCGGAAATATGTAACTTTGTGGGTCACCCATGGTTTCACACAGTTTTTCACCCTAAACTGAAAATAGGTTGAAAGCACAAAAAATAGGAAAAATGGGCTACAGATTTGAAAAATGCCAAACCTGTGGTCAAAGAATTTGGCTTTTTGATTCAGCTTTGCAAGTTCCGGAAAGCTGGGAAGATGGTGACTTTAGCACAGCAAACCTTTCATTGATGCAGTTGTTTTTAGGTAAAAATACAGACAGTTTTATCCAGAGCACTTTTTTCCTATTATTTCAAAACAACTGAAACTTTAGCTATATTTTGACTATTTTCCCGGTCCTCCCCAGGGAAATCAACAAACCTGGGTACCATTAGCATCCTCAGGATGCTGGAAAAAAGGACGTAAATTTGGCGAGTATACCTTATGAAGAAAAAATGTTATAGAGGCCTAAGCATGAACTACCCCCAAATAGTCAAAAAATGGCTGAGCGCTGGGAGTGGGGGTGGAAGGCCCAGCAGTTAAGGGATTAAATATCACTATCCTGCTGATGACATAATTAGTATATTATACAGAATTGCCTGTGGTGATCGATTTGCCATATATCTCAGTTATTTAGTATTGATACCTAACGTATATCCATAACTCAATCAAGGTATGCTGTAATCATTACCCCATACCTTCAGTACAGGGTTCCATTCCAATATGCTTCAGGACTCTTCTGATAATATTTACATTACCTTACATTTACATCGCCATCTCTTCGACTTTGTTGAGAGTTACAATACCTTTTTGGCTAGGTTTGTGCTATAGAAATACCTCGTATATGCCATGCACATATAAATACATTCTGATGACGATTTACTTGGAAGGAAAACTGTGGAAAAATACAAGATGACACCAACCCCACAATGTAAAGCTGCACTAAACAGAGTAAGGCAGATTTGAAGAATCATAAAGTGCTACCAATCACACAGGCTTAGCACTCAAAACACTAGTATTCATAATACCATTCAAGGTTTAAATGTTTACTCAATATACTTAAATAAATAAATCCACCATTCATTAGATAAAAGGGATAGCATGATGAAAATATTTTCAACAAAAAGTCTCTAGAATCCAGCATAAGTTGCAATCATTTTGTCATTAAAAATACATTTCTGAAAATATTTACTATTAAATATATATATATATATATATATATTTGGGAGCATAAACGCAAATGTCCCAAGTATAAGCATGGCGTTTTCATGAAAAAACACTACTTTGTCTTGAAATCCTGATTTTTTTAAATGTATTTTTAGTAAATGGAAGTGTGATCATCAGATGTCGGTGTCTCAGACATGGACAGATTCTCCCTTACATGTTTTTCTATCACCAGCACATGCATAAATAAAGTGGACTCTCAGAATCAGCAGTTCGAGCATGCACATGTATAGAAGGGGGGTCACTCTTAAATCTACATCATGCTCTGCAGGAATTTTTGCAAATCTTTTCTTTTGAGGTCTAGTTAGAAATCTTTTGTTTGGATTTGTTTTTTATTTTTCTATTTTAACTTGTGTATTTTTTAGAGGAATTTTTCCGCAACTTGTTTGCTTTTTCCTCTGTTAGGTACCTCTGCTTTGCATTTGCCATCTTGCAAAACTTTTAAGGTGCCTTGCTTGCTGTTTCTCCGCCGTCCTTTTAGTGAATATGGAGAACAGTGGGAGGACTCACTAGCATCCCTTTCTGAAGAAGAAGATTAAGGTAAAGGTAGTGCGACCTTACATTGATAAATTGAGACGCCAAAGATTACAAGTGTCTTTTGAATTTAATTGGGATTAAATGCAGGAATTCAAGTTTCAACACCACTAGGGACATACGGAACACTGTCTATATTCATTTTACAATCAAAACGGTCATGTTGTGTGTAGGTGCCCAATTTACCCTAAGGAGGATGGAAACTTTAATAATCGCTCTATTAAAGGAGATATGTGTGGTTGCTTTAAATTAATTACTCCCTTCAATAGTCAATAAGACAGGTTTTGTTTCCACAGTCAATATAATTACTTACAATTACCACAGGCTACCCGGTACTTCTTCTATTTCTGGTCTTGAGGCTGTCATCATGGTAGACTGTGGAACTACAGGTTTATTTATGGACAAGTCCTGGGCTAAGCAATACCAAATTTCAGTAATCCTAAATGGTCTTGATGTAGTTTGAGCAGTAGCTGGGTCTATTGCAAGCAGCAGTCCAGTGACTGGGAGACCTGTACAGCTACATGCATCCTTAGGCAAACCTAAAAGTGTGTTCATTTGATTTGATAGTCTCTCCTCTTCATTCTCTTGTTACTTTAGGAATTTAATGTCTCAGTTTCCGTAATCCTTATACTAACACGACCACTAGTAAGGATTTTCTATTTAGAATTTTGTGGTTCTCATTGTGTACAACGTGGTCAGTATCGGCCTCCTTGGTTAATCTCTCAAGATACTGCTCCTCCCCAATGATAGCAGCCTTGTCACAGGTTCCTGAACAGTATTTTGAGTTTCAGGTCGCGTTTATGAAACCAGTTATCAGAGTTGTTCCACCCTCCAGGGAATACGATTGTCACGTTGATTCAGTTTTCAATGCTATTGTTCCATTCAACAGGATGTCTCATTTATCAGAACCAAAGAATAAAAAAAGGAGGCGTTAAGAATGTTAAGCTGGAAATCTACAGGATGGACCTAATATTAAATCTCGTTCTCCAGCAGGAGCGCCTTTATTTTGTTTGTGGCTATGCTGGGTCTTCCGAGGTAAGACACTGCATAGATGACATATGCCTTAATAATGTAACCATTAAGGACCGTTATCCCCTGCCTTTGAGCCAAGATATTCTCCAGTCACTTTATGGTGCCAACAACTTTACCAAGCTAGATTTAAGGAGTGCTTATCATCTATGAAGAACTAAAGAGGATGATGATTGAAAGATGACATTTCATGCTCCGTTTAGTCATTATGAATTCTGAATGATCCAGTTCAAACTTTGTAATGCCCCAGCTTTCTATTAAAGTTTTATAAATGGACAGCCGCGGCCCATGCAGGTGAGGGTGGTGGTGCAGGGTGGGGGGAGGATTTCGTCAGACGATAACGAGGGAAAGAAATGATTATTTATTTAATTTTCCCTCTTCATAGTCTGTTAAAATCTCCCCCACCCGTCCTCACCACTATTACCTGCACAGGCTGCAGCTGTGGATGGATAAGAGAGTAGCAATAGTCACAGACTGATCAGCCCCTCCTAATGTCAAGGGGTGATTCAATCTTTTCTTGGCTTTGCAAACTTTTATAGGCAGGATATTAAGAATTTCTCTCAACTCATTTTACCCAATTCAATCTTTTTCGTGAGATGAGTACTGCCTTCACGCATTTATAAAAAAAGTTATTTCTATCGGGCCCAGTTTTACGAAATCCGAATCCTCTTTTTCCACCCATTCTTGAAGCTGATGCTTCAGATAGGGTATTTGGTGTTGTGCTACTACGAAGACAGCAGGATGACTTTCAAGAACATCCAGTTTCCAACTAGTCAACATTAGAAAAAATTATGAGCTATGAAGGAGGCTTGCTCAGAATGGCTTTATTTATTGTTAGAGAGAACTATCTTGTGAAAATACGTATTGATCACAGAAACTTAACTATACTTCAAAATATGACTTACCGTAACAGTAGACAGAGTTGCTGGGCTTATTTTTTCTCACAAATTGAACAACAAATCGCTTATATTTCTGTTTCAGAGAATTCATTTCCTTGTGGTGTACCCAGACATCAATCATTCAGAGGAGAGTTAATATCCTATTTTCCCAGCTGACACCACATTATTTCTTGACCAGATACAATTTGCATTTATTGCCTTCAAAGAGAAATTCCAACTAGAAGGAAGGTATGGAAATGCTTTCGTTAACAAGACAGTATGAGCACCATCTACTGTATTAAACATTCAGGTTATGAAATTATATCATGACTTATCTGCTTCATGTCACTACAGAGTAAACATCACTATTGAGTGGGCCAAGAGATGTTTTTGGTGGTTTACCCTTAAACAAATCTTACTCTTTTATGTAGCCTTCTGCTCTGTATGACTGCAAGCCAAGATCTGAAATCAATTACCAACCTGGGTATTACATCTCTAGGAAATTCCAGTTGAAGCTTGATCTTGAATATCTTGTGGAGTTACCTTCTTCAGAAGGGTGCACAATGATCACGATAACAGTGGATATGCATATTACAATTATGTATTTCAGCTCATTGTCAGGATTACTCAGTGCTCCTGAGATGGCTCAAACCTTTCTTAGAGATTTTTTTTACATTCATGGCTTACCTTGCAAGATTATTTCTGATGAGTGTACTTGATACATATCTCACATTGGTGGAAAGCAGTTTTATGGGTATACAAAAAGCATTGTCTTCAGGTTATCACACTCAGTCCAATGGTCAGCCTGCGTGAGTGAACATAATACTGGAGCAATACTTGTTATGTTTTAAAGGTACATAAGATAATTGGAAGATACTCTTGTCTTTGGCAGAATTTGCATATAACAAAACTGTGTATTCTGCCACAGGGCATTCCCCCTGTTTTGCTTTCTATCTTATGTATCATACAATGAATAAGCTAACAAGAAAAGGAGAGTATCCCCATAATACCATATAGGGTATATGGTATGGTTCTCTACCCAATTTCTACCTTCTACAGATATTCTTAGAAAGCTTGACCCAGATTTTTTAAGTCTTTTTTACATTTCTAAGATCATTAATTCAATGCAGTTAAGTTTCAACTTCCTTTTAGCTGAAAGGTTCACCAGCTTTTCATTTTTCACACATAAAGCCTTTTGTAGACCCTATTTTTTGTCACAGAGAGGAAACTTCGCTCCTAATCATTTGGTTAATAGTCAAGAGAAGATTGAAGTAGCTGATGTGTGCTGGGGTCAGTTTTACTTTTCTCTGGAAAGGATGATGGAAAGGAGGATGATGTATAGATCGCACTTGGAAACTGGCATATCATATTCATGCTTTAGTTTATTACGTCTTTTTTTCCAGTCTCACCCTGAAGCTTTGAATAATACTCTGAGATCTTTTATAGAACACTTAGGAGGATCTTTTGTGGGGCCTAATCTATTATGCATCGCCAAACGAGAAGAGTGCTTCTTTGTGGACGCCGTGGAGTGAGGACTGGAATAGTAAGTGCTTGCAGACCCTGTTCAGTTGCAGTGAACAGCATGATCCATGGATCCTGCATGTCTCCTAGAAACAGTGCTAAGAAACAAAAGATTTTGAGGGTAAGAGGGTTATGCTTACCTACAGGCCTGGAACAATCTCCCACTGCACATCAGGGCCGCGTCCTCAGTTCTTGAATTCTGGAAGAAAATGAACACCTGGCTCTTCTCCTAGACCCAGTCTTGGCTCTGCCCATACAGCTCCTGCTTCAATGACTAGGAATCTTCTCGGGTTAGACGTGTGCTATAAAGACACACAACATGACATAACATTACATAACGAAACATTACATAACATGCAACACTCCTTTTTCTTGAACCCACACTTGTTTGAACAATGGCAATAGGGAAAGAGGTTTACAACTGGTGTATTCATAAGCTCTGGGATAACTAGTTTTGGAGGATAACATTACATGATTCTCAGTAACAGGAAGTATAATGACCCAAATACTTACCACTTACCTTCATTACTCTTGTTCCAGCCTGTCCTCCTCCCACTAACTACTTAATGGGGGAATTAACTATTTCCTAGGACAGGAAACAAAACAGGCAATGCTAGCTATGACCCTACCCACCCACCCTCAGCTGGGTACTATAAATATGTTAGCATTCCCAAACCCTTCATGTAATCTAAGGCTCTGTCAAAGCCAGGGTGGGTGTGCAGATCATAATGACTTCATTGACGATGAGTTGAACTAAGAGCAATGTAGATTAACAGTAAGTGATCCGGCCATTACCTCTACATCTCTTGTCCTTGTCCCAGTCATTGCTTAATGAGGTATACTGAAGCAATAATAGGCATTTGCCTTAAAAACACCGTAAAAATAGCAACATTATGCAAAATCCAGTGTGCCTTTAATTGATGTGTAGTGAATTATGAACAATAAATTCAAGACCAGAATAGGCAGCATTCGCCAAATTTCTTCTGTACTCCTAGTACACTTTGAGGTATATAATGTTTAATAAAGATGTTGTTCTAGCCCTTCAAATGCATTACAATAAAACTCTCTGAACCTCTGCGCAACAACCACCTAGAGGTCAAGTTGATCTTCTATATAAGAGGGCGAGCAAAAAAGGCTGGATAATCAAGCTCCTGAGAGAAGTAAAATGCAGAAACAATTTTAGGCTTAAAAGAAATATCAGGCCTCAAGAAAATCACATCTTTCAGGGATCTTAAAAAAAGGAGGATGACAATGAAGAGCAGAAAGTACATCTAACCTCCATGCTAAAGTGATTGTCACCATGAAACGTACTTTAGAAGAAGAAAATACACCTGGTTTCTCCTACAAGCCTTATCTCGTTACAGAGGGAGTTCCATATCCCTCATGCTTTATATATGTACTAGAAATCCAAACTAAAATGCATGCGCGGATTCAGAAATGATACCCCTCCCACAATACTAGATTAACACGGTTGCGCAACTTCGTGGGACCCCACATTGTTCACAAAATCCAAGCGTTCCAACCAAATAAAGCTTCCATCCAAAGTTTCATGCCTTTATGAAACAAAGAAAGGCACGTCTTCCCATACGTAAGATCCGCCAATATGCATGTGGCACAGCCTTACTGTAATGGCTTTGGTGATCTTTTCCATCACTCCTCATCACCTGCTCCTCTCCAGTAGGCACAGAAGATTTTAACAAAGGCTAGAAGGGAGATTAATCTCTGCACTGTAGTTTGAGTTCTTGGCCCAGCTAGAACCTCTACAACTCTACTATTCGTTCTGTCAGGAAACAAAACAGGAAGTCAGGAGTGATGCTATCCTTTGTGTAGCACTCATCTGAGTCTGGGTGGGGTTATACGTAGCATTTCCAGTTTTATTTCCTTATTAAGTAATGACAGAGATGAGGACGATGGATGTAGAGGCAATTTTATGCTGTGCGTCTTGCAAATACAAGATGGTGGCGTCATGTTTTATGGGTCTTTGGAAGAAGTGTGAGTATTGGTTCCTATATTTAAAGGGCTTGACGTCTAATCCTCTGTTCAGCTCAAGACTGAGGATTCATCATCATCTCGTTTTCGCCCACTGCACCTCATTGCCTTCTTTCTTCTATCTAATATCTACATTCTAGTAAGAATTCTTGAGTTCAGACTTGTTTTTTTTTCTATTTTTGATTGTTTATATCGTGTTTTTTTCTGCAACTTGTTTGCTTTTTAGGTCTCGGCCTGATCCAGCGCATGCTGGTCTCGGCCGAGACATTTTGTAGCTCTCAGAAATGCTACTTGGACAAAGGTGGCAACCATAATCTGTAGTTGTGCCATTCACATTTTTCTTTCACTCACTGCAGCATGGGGCAATGAGTCAGTCCACTTCAGCCAATAGATATCTTCACTCGTGATGGCATTCTGCGCTTCTACAAAGAACATATCCACACACAAAGCTGGTCCACTCTGTGCCAGGAAGTATAGTGGCAGAATGTGCGTTTTGAGACCAAAAACGTTTTGCTTTTTGCAATTTGTTTATATTGGGATGGGCCAGGTGTTCCTTGCAATAATAAAGTTTTACAAAACTAGTACAAAGCAAAACAAGCATTGACAAAGCGGAAAGGTTTGCATCCAAGCCAGACCTATTGGCTTGGCAAATGTTTTTTTCTTCACAAAGTGAATACAAATAGCAAAACTCAGAGAGAACAACTAGCTAGGTGCTAGAAACAATGTAGATGTTTTCCACTTTATGGAAGTTTATTTTTTTATTTTATTTAAGAAGTTTCATATAGCGCTAGCCTAACCAGAAAGGTATTGGAGCGCTTCACAACAATTACAAAGCAGTGCAAAAGAAAGCAAAACACAATACAGTAAAGCGAGACATTCAGGATACGAATCATAGTAAAGAATATGATGACGAGTTCCATTACAGGGTCTTGGCAATTCGCATCCAAGAGAGGAGCAATGCCACTTTAAACATTCCAAACTGTTCCTATCTGTTAGATAGGGACTGGTAGAGGAAAAGGATTGTGAGCTGACTTTTGAATTTAGGGCAGGGAGGCAGGGGCGTAACAAACACCCCCGCAGCCCCCGCAGTGCGGGGGGGCCCCCAGTCTTCAGTGGATGAAAGGGGCCCCTCAGCTGAGCTCTCTGGTAGAGAGCTGTGTCTCTCTCTCTCTCTAAAGCAGCTGCTGCTGTCTGCAGCCTGCTCCTCGCACCTCACGCTGCTGACCTTTGACTGAAGAGAAACAAAGTATCAACTTCCATTGTTTCTCTTCAGTCAAAGCCATGAGCCTGGCCCGGAAAGAGGAGGGGGTGGGGGCCCTAAGATAGTGTATTCTCCTCAGGGCACTATTCCTTTGAGAAGGGAGGAGGCCAGGGCTGTGAGTGGTGAGGGGTGGGGCAGGGAGGAGGGGGGGGGTTGTCAGGGTTTGGGGGCCTACATGGGCTGGGGACCTCCTAATGTGATTGTGGCACCCTTAAAAAAACTGCTTCCCTGCCTCCCCCTACAAGTTATCTAAAGACACAATTACAATGTTGAAGCTGGCTCAGTGTTTCCACATCAGCATTTTAAAAGCATGCTCACCTTTTCTGGATGATTTCAGCTGGCTCGACTACGCATGTCTAACATGCGAAAGTGAAAGAGATTTGCACACCCCTCTTGAGTGGGCCTCGGTAAATGTGGAGAGCTGGCATGCTGGCATGTGGCGAAGACGCAGTGTTCTGCTATGTGATTGTGCACAGGTTGGCCCATGGTGAATTATAATCATTAGAAAGAACGCTCCAGAGTCAGAAGCACTTCCTCAGCCACCAAGTTTGGGACAAGGACAGCCTGTAGGTCCTTTCTCCAACATACGTGCCTGTGTGATATAGTTTGTAATCACTGTGACATTTTTAAGAACTTTTATACATAATAGAAATTGTGTTTTCCGACAAGTCATGGTTCTTTTAAACAAAATACAATTTTAATTGCTTGCTTTATCGTAGTCCGTTTCACGCTCACCCTGACATCTGTTTAAGACCTCCAAGTCATTTGTTATACTCTCGGTGTACCAAGTCAACCTTCCCTCTGAGTTCGGTAAGCTGAGTTACAGTGACAATCGTTATGTACAGCACACAGAGGTGTCAAAATGGCATTTGTACAAACATTAATTTTATTCTGAGAGAAAAGCATCCTCATTAAAACATGAATGCATGTGAGGGTGATGTGCTCTCTGCCCACCCTTGTTTGGGCGATATATTGTTGGTAGTTCTTGGTATTTAGTGTGTATCCTTGGCTTGGGATGGTGTCACCTTCCTTGTATAGCCAGAGTACATATGGATACTGGATGAAAACTGCAAACTGATAGTAGAGCACCTGCCATGCATTTACTAAAAACAAAAAGCTTGTCTATTAGGTCAAAATTATTTTGTTTGAAGAAAGTGATCAGCTTACGTTTTGGAGTCCAGGCGGAGGGGGAGAAGGGTGCAAGGCAGAGGGGAGAAGGGTGCAAGGCAGAGGGGAGAAGGGTGCAAGGCAGAGGGGAGAAGGGTGCAAGGCAGAGGGGAGAAGGGTGCAAGGCAGAGAAAAGAAGGGTGGAAGGCAGAGAGGAGAAGGGTGCAAGGCAGAGAGGAGAAGGGTGCACGGCAGAGAGGAAAAGGGTGCAAGGTAGAGAAGAGTGCAAGGCGGAGGGGAGAAGGGTGCAAGGCAGAGGGGAGAAGGGTGCAAGGCGGAGGGGAGAAGGGTGCAAGGAGGAGGGGAAAGGGTGCAAGGCAGAGGGGAGAAGGGTGCAAGGCAGAGGGGAGAAGGGTGCAAGGTAGAGGGGAGTAGGATGTAAGGCAGAGAGGAGAAGGGTGCAAGGCGGAGGGGAGAAGGGTGCAAGGCAGGGAGGAGAAGGGTGCAAGGCAGAGAGGTGAAGGGTGCAAGGCGGAGGGGAGAAGGGTGCAAGGCAGGGGGGAAAAGGGTGCAAGGCAGAGAGGAAAAGGGTGTATGGCAGGGAGGAGAAGGGTGCAAGGCAGAGAGGAGAAGGGTGGAAGGCAGAGGGTAGAAGGTTGCAAGGCAGAGAGGAGAAGGGTGCATGGCAGAGAGGAGAAGGGTGCAAGGCAGAGAGGAGAAGGGTGCAGGGCAGAGGGGAGTAGGGTGCAGGGCAGAGGGGAATAGGATGCAAGGCAGAGGGGAGAAGGGTGCAAGGCAGAGGGGAGAAGGGTGCAAGGCAGAGAGGAGAAGGGTGCAAGGTGGAGAGGAGAAGGGTGCAAGGCAGAGAGGAGAAGGGTGCAGGGCAGAGGGGAGTAGGATGCAAGGCAGAGGGGAGAAGGGTGCAAGGCAGAGGGGAGAAGGGTGCGAGGCAGAGGGGAGAAGGGTGCAATGCGGAGGGGAGAAGGGTGCAAGGCAGAGGGGAGAAGGGTGCAAGGTAGAGGGGAGTGGGATGTAAGGCAGAGAGGAGAAGGGTGCAAGGCGGAGGGGAGAAGGGTGCAAGGCAGGGAGGAGAAGGGTGCAAGGCAGAGGGGAGAATGGTGCAAGGCAGAGGGGAGAATGGTGCAAGGTAGAAAAGGGGGCAAGGCGGAGGTGGAGAAGGGTGCAAGGGGGAGGGGGAGAAGGGTGCAAGGGGGAGGGCGAGAAGGGTGCAAGGGGGAGGGCGAGAAGGGTGCTGCAAGGCAGAGGGGAGAAGGGTGCAAGGGGGATGGAGATGCAGTTAAAAATGTGCCCCCTCCCCCGCCCCCCCCGGAAACATTTCTGCGGATGCCCATAGAACGCACACTACTTTGTGAGAGAGAGTGGAGAGAGAGAGGAGAGAGAGAGAGTGGAGAAAGAGAGTGGAGAAAGAGAGTGGAGAGAGAGAGTAGAGAGCGAGAGTAGAGAGAGAGAGTGAGGGTGGAGAGTGAGGGTGGAGAGAGAGGGTGGAGAGAGAGAGTAGAGAGAGAGTGGAGAGAGAGTGGAGTGAGGCAGTGGAGAGTGAGAGTAGCGAGAGAGTAGAGAGAGAGAGACAATGGAGAGAGAGTGGAGAGAGAGTAGAGAGAGTGGAGAGAAAGACAGTGGAGAGAGAGTAGAGAGAGAGTGGAGAGAGAGAGTGAAGAGAGAGTAGAGAGAGAGTGGAGGAAGAGAGTGGAGGGAGAGAGGGTGGAGAGAGAGTGTGGAGAGAGAGCGTGGAGAGAGAGTAGAGAGAGAGAGTGGAGAGAGAGAGTGGAGAGAGAGTGGAGCTAGACAGTGGAGAGAGAGAGAGAGTGGAGAGAGCATGGAGACAGTGGAGAGAGTGAGCGAGAGAGTGTAGAGAAAGTAGAGAGAGTGGAGGGAGACAGTGGAGAGAGAGTGGAGAGAAAGACAGTGGAGAGAGAGTAGAGAGAGAGTGGAAAGAGAGTAGAGAGAGAGTGGAGAGAGAGAGTGGAGGTAGGGAGAGTGGAGAGAGAGAGTGGAGAAAGAGAGTGGAGAGAGAGTAGAGAGAGAGAGTGGAGAGAGAGTAGAGAGAGAGAGAATGGAGAGAAAGTGGAGCTAGACAGTGGATAGAGAGTGGAGAGAGAGAGAAAGTGGAGAGAGAGACAGTGGAGAGAGAGACAGTGGAGAGAGAGTGGGGAGAGAGAGTGGAGAGAGAGTGGAGAGAGAGACTGGAGAGAGAGAGTGGAGAGAGTGGAGCTAGACAGTGGAGAGAGAGAGAGAGACAGTGGAGAGAGAGAGTGGAGAGAGAGTGTAGAAAGAGAGAGAGAGAAGAGAGAGAGTGGAGAGAGAGAGTGGAGAGAGAGAGAGGAGAAAGAGAGAGGGGAGAGAGATGAGAGAGAGAGTGGAGAGAGAGTGGAGAGAAAGTGGAGGGAGACAGTGGAGAGAGCGAGAAAAGAGAGAGAGAGTGGAGAGAGAGAGTGGAGAGAGAGTGGAGAGAGAGAGTGGAGAGAGAGAGTGGAGAGAGAGTGGAGAGAGAGTGGAGAGAGAGTGGAGGGAGAGTGGAGGGAGAGAGTGGAGGGAGAGAGTGGAGGGAGACAGTGGAGGGAGACAGTGGAGGAGACAGTGCAGAGAGAGAGTGGAGAGGGACTAGAGAAAGAGTAGAAAGAGGGTGAAGAGAGAGTAGATAAAGGGTGGAGAGAGGGTGGAGAGAGAGTGAGACAGAGAATGAGAGTGGAGTGAGAGAGTGGAGTGAGAGAGTGGAGGGAGAGAGTGAGAGAGTGGAGAGAGAGAGTGGAGCGAAAGAGAGTGAAGAGAAAGTAGAGAGAGAGTGTGAAGGGAGAGAGGGTGGAGAGAGAGTAGAGAGAGTGGAGGGAGACAGTGGAGGGAGACAGTGGATAGAGAGTAGAGAGAGAGAAAGTGGAGAGAGAGGCAGTGGAGATAGAGTGGAGAGACAGTGGAGATGGAGTGGAGAGAGTTGAGAGAGAGAATGGAGAGAGAAAGAGAGAGTGGAGAGAGAGCAGAGACTGACTGACTGACTCAGAGACTGAATACTGACTGACTGAGAGACTGACTGGCTGAGAAACTGACAGAGAGAGAGAGCTAGACTAGCTGACTAAGAGAGTGACTGACTGACTAACAGAGAGAGAGGGAGACTGATTGAGAGTTAGACTGACTGCAAGAGAGAGAGACTGACTGAGGTGGAGAGATACTGACTGACTGAGGTAGAGAGATACTGACTGACAGAGAGAGAGACAGAGAGAAAGGCAGAGACTGACTGACTGAGAGAGATAGACTGATTGACTGTGATAGAGACTGACTGACTGAGAGAGACTGACTGACTGAGAGAGACTGACAGAGAGGGAGAGAGACTGACTGAGAGGGAGATTGACAGGGAGAGAGAGAGAGACTGACTTAGGTAGAGAGAGAATGACTGACTGAGAGAGACTGACTGACTGGGAGAGAGAGAGAGACGACTGGGAGAGAGCGAGACTGACTGACAGAGAGAGACTGGGAGACTTACTGGCTGAGAGAGAGACTGGCAGAGAGAGAGCGAGACTGACAGAGAGAGAGACTGACTGAGAGAGAGATTGACTGACAGAGACTGACAGAGAGAGAGAGACTGACAGAGAGAGACTGACTGACAGATAGAGAGACTGACTGACAGAGAGAGACTGACTGAGAGAGACTCACAGAGAGAGACTGACTGACATAGAGACTGACTGACAGAGAGATTGACTGATTACGAGAGAGAGAATGCCTAACTGAGAGAGAGACTGACAGAGGGAGAGAGAGACTGTCTGGAAGACTGACTGACTGAGAGAGAGAGACTAAGAGAGAGACTGACAGACAGAGAGACTGACTGAGAGAGAGACTGACTCGCTGAGAGAGACTGACAGAAAGAGAGAGATAGAGAGACTGACACAGAGAGAGAGACTGCGAGAGAGACTGACAGACAGAGGGACTGACAGGGAGAGAGACAGAGAGAGAGACTGAGAGAGAGACTGACAGAGAGCGGGACTGACTGAGAGAGAATGACAGAGAGAGAGAGAGAGACCGACTGACTGACAGACTGACAGAGAGAGAGAGACGGACTGACTGACAGACAGACTGACTGACTGACAGAGACAGACTGACTGACTGAGAGAGACTGAATGACAGAGAGAGATAGACTGACTGACAGAGAGAGAGACTGACTGACTGACAGAGAGAGACTGACTAACTGAGAGACTGACAGAAAGAGAGAGATAGAGAGACTGACAGAGAGAGAGAGAGACCGACTGACTGACGGACAGACTGACAGAGAGAGACTGAATGACAGAGAGAGATAGACTGACTGACTGAGAGAGAGAGACTGACTGACTGAGAGAGAGAGAGACTGACTGACTGAGAGAGAGAGACTGATTGACTGAAAGAGAGAGACTGACTGACTGAGAGAGAGACTGAAAGAGAGAGACTGACTGACTGAGCGAGAGAGAGAGAGACTGTGATGGAATTGGGGTCAAAGTGTGTATAAAGCTATGCAATGCCTCTTAAGATTGCAATTGTCTACTAATAAAAATGTATTATCAAAATGTGCTCTTTGTAGTTACATCTGCTTTTGAAATACAGCATTGTCGCTTTGTCTAATGATTTAAAACAGAAACGAGAAGGAGCAGTGGATGCACTTTTGTCAAAACTGAGCGATGAGTGGGCCAGGTGTTGTATATCATGACAGGAGTCTGCATCAGGAAACCCACCTAAAATTGGGCAAACTTCCCCGGCCAACTGATGGCAGGGACCCTGTAATGAATGGACCACCACCTATGATAGCCTGCAGGCAGATTAAGCCCAACCTTTAACTTCACCATCCAGTGTTACTTATAACGGTTGCATTGGTGACAGTGGCGTAACGATCGACCCGCATCCCCTGCAGGATGGCGGGTCGCTGGCGTGAGAGCTCTAGACTGGCACAGAGAATGGGGGGGCCCCCTCCATGAAGTTTGCAGGGGGGCCCCCTCAAGTTTCGTTACGCCACTACAGGGAGGAATAGTTCTGATGTGGGGGGGGATAGAGTTCCATATTTTGGGCGCATTTCCGGCAAAGGATCTGTCTGCGTTTTTTTGTTTTCGAGCTTTTAGTCGGATAAGAAGTAGGGTATTAGAGCTTCTGAGGTTCCTGTTCTGACCTGATTTTTTGAGTTTGGACGCCAGACATTCGGCTTTGTCTGTGTGAAGGCTTTGTGGGTGAGGCAGGATGTTCTAAAGTTCGCTCACATTTCTATTGGTAGCCACTTGAGTTCTTTTAGTGCCGGCGAGATGTGATCAAATTTCTTTATTCCAGTGACCATTCTGGCAGCCACGTTGAGGGTTGAGTGGTGTGGCTCACTGGTTAGAGGCGGCAGACCCGGAAGCAGAGAACGGCCCGGGACCAGGGTTCAATATCCGACGCGGCAGGGTTGTGGACCAGGGTCAGCGGACTCGATAATTCTTACCTCGGTGCCTACTCTAACCAGGGATCACACTCGGCAGCTCTGGGCATTAGCTTGCCTCATCTCTACAACGGCCCCCCACATTTGCCGTGGATGCCTGGTTTCGCCTTGGAGATACCCAGTAGAGACCATCTCACAGGAATAGCCTGGACGGGTTCCCCAGCGGTCTACAGTGCCACGACGCCTCAGGGCAGCAGTGCGCTTTACAAGACACATACATTACATTAAATTACATACATTTGTTTTCAGAGGAACAAGATGAATTTTGGCTATTCCTGAGAGGATTGCATTTCCATAGTCCAGTCTTGACAGCACCAATGCTTGGGTGGCTTGTTTGAGATCTTTGGATGGAATGAAAGGTTTTATTTTGTTTAGTAGCTTCAGGTTAAGGAAAGAGCTCTTTGCCAAGATCTTAATGTGTTTGGTCAAGTCTAGTTCGGAGTCTAGCCTGATGCCTAATGATTTAACTGAGTCAGCCAGGGTGAGGTTCCCATTGAGCGCATCGATATCTTTTAACCACTAGACCATTTGTGGGTTCTCTTCTTTGTTCGAGATGAGTAGTTCGGCTTTGTTCGGGTTCAGATTTAAATGATTGCTTGACAGCCAACGTTGCACTTCCTTTAGTGTTTCATTGGGTCTAAGAATGTCTTTGGAAGAGGAGATTTCCAAGTAGATTTGGGTATCATCAGCGTAGAGGTGGAAGGGGATGTTAGCTTTTCTGAGTAGTGTGGTGAGGGGTTCCATGTAAATGTTGAAGAGTTGAGGGGAGAGCACTGATCCTTGGGGCACTCCCCTGTTGACTGGGTGAAGGTCGGATTCAAAGCTTCTGATTTTGATTCTTTGGGAGCGGTTATGTAAGAATGAGGAGAATCAGTTGAGGACCACATCATCTGGTCCGGCTCTTTCTTCGAGAGCTTTGAGGAGAAGATTGTGATCAACTGTGTCGAATGCCGCCGATAGGTCTAGGAGAATGAGGAGGCAACATTGGTCTGAGTCCATTGATGTGTGTATGTCATCCATTACGTTGAGGATTGCGGTTTCCGTGCTGCCCCCTTTCCTGAATCCCGGCTGATGTGAGTCGAGGAGGTTGGTATTGTCCAAGTGCTGAGTTAGTTGTTGGAGTACACATCTTTCTAGGGTGTTGGAAAGAAGAGGAAGGTTAGAGACGGGTCTGAAGTTGTTCAAGTCATTTATGTCCAGGCATGGTTTTTTTAGCAGTGGGGTGACTTGTCCCACTTTCAGACAGTCTGGGACGATTCCGGATTTTAGGGAGCTTTTAATATTCCTGCACAACAGTGGGGGTAGGGAGAGTTTCAGTTTTTTTGGTGAGTTGAGCAGAAAGGGGGTCTAGGGTTTAGAGATGGAGATAAGTTTGACTATCTCTTCTTCTAGAATGGTCTGGAAGAGTGACCAGGGTTTAGTAGTGGGAGGGGGAGCGCTATAGAGCACCCCACCCAGGCTGCTATAGGGAGGGGAAGAGCAGTTGGTGAACAGAGAGCGCTCGATCTTGGAGATCTTCTCATTGAAGAAGTTGGCAAAGTTGTTGCATCGTTCTTTGGAGGCCTGCCCCAGGGAAGAATCCAGTTTGGAGGTTTGCTGTCTAATAATACTGAACAGCTCCTTGGGTCTGTTTTTTGCGCTATCCAGAGCAGAGCGGAAATACATAGATTTTTTATTCTTGATATGATTGTTGTATTTCTTTCGGGTAATTTTGAGTTTGTAGCGATGGAAGATAGTAGGCAAGCTCCTCCAGCGTCTTTCTGCAGCTCTTAGTTGTCTCCATTCTTCATTAGTGTTAGAGTCGAACCAAGATCTAGACGGAATGGCTCGATTTTTTCTTAGTTTCAGGGGTGCTAGTTGGTCAAGAAGGATTCCTTTATTCGTGTTATAGAGCGAGGTGAGGTCAGTTGTGGAGAGATCTTTGTCGCTTGGTAGAAGCAACTTTACCAATCGCTATATGCTAAACATGCGATGTTGTGCTTTAAAATCTAAATGATTGGGTGGAAGGGCCAGTGCTAGGCATGGGCAGTGTGGGCAACTGCCCGGGGCACAGCACTTAGCCCACCAACCTGGAGCCCCAAATACCCAATATAAGTAAAATTATGTATTTTCACTTACCATTTAGAAGTGGGCAAACCACTGAAAGCTCGAGCCAGACACCTGGCTCTGGCTCAGCTCGAGTACCTCTTGGACCCTCGAGACCAAAATTAGCCGAGCTGTACTTTCGCTCGTCGCTCATAGTTCTGCCTTCCACCTCGCAATGTTGTGCCCCCCCCCCCCTTGTCTTCCGGTGCGCTGGGATATCCCGTTTAGCCAACAACAATCCCAGGTCCAAAAACGTGCTTGTTACATTTATTTTGGGAGTATGCGGAAACCAGTGCAATAAACAAGTACCTATGTCAGGTTCAATCCGCCGTTCCATGATTTCGCAAAGCCGGTCCACCACCTCCTCCCAGTATGTCCTCAGTTGCGGACAGCCCCACATCATTTGGTGAAATTCCACCCCCTCTAAGTTACAACGTGGGCACTGGGCTGTGTCTATTTTTAAATACTTTTTAATCTTAGCAGGGGTAAGATATGCTCTGTGCAATATAAAAAAGTGAACCAGCTGAAATCTGGCGTTCCTAATACTTTTCCATGCTCGCCTGACTATTTGAGTCCATGCCTTCTCAGGAATCTCTTTGCCTAAGTCCGCCTCCCATTTCCATGGAAATTCCCTCAGGGGCCCCATTCCCTCCACCATCATGCGGATGTATAGACATCCGACTGCCTTGAAGGTCCCCGCCGCCATCACCACATACTGACACGCCATGGCCGTCCGCGGTTCCAAGAGTCCCTCCCTCCAATGTTGCTGCAGGGCAGAAACCAGAGTAGAGCGCAATAGGTAATCCCTGCATTGGAGACCATATCTATACTGAAGAGCCTGATAGGGAAACGGCTCCATCCTCATACAGATCACCCAATACCTACACTCTCAGTGTCTCCCACTCAGCCAACGCAGCCCAGTCCTCCCTGTGCGGAAAAGCTGTACACATTCCCAGTGGTATCTCCGGGGCATAGGGACGAGCAATCCCAGCCCTACGCTGACTCCGATTCCAGCATAACCTCAACGGCCGCTCCTCATTAGAAAGCATCCCAAAGCGCAGCTTCTGCTGAAGTACTATAAAGGACAACACATGGCGCAGTATCCATCGTCCCTCTGCGCCATTAGGGCCCCTAAATTCCAACACCACTGCTTGGGTAAGGCACTGCAGTTGCACTGCCAAATAATAAAGCTCAAGGTCAGTCCCCGCCAGTCCCACCTCGGCCCTCGGGCACATCATTGTGTCCATTGCCACCCGCCATCTTCAGTTCCCCCACAAACATCCCCCAAACATTGAGCGAAGTTGTCTAAAAGTGAAGCCCGGTATCCAAATCGGTAGTGTCCTAAAATAATAGGGCTACCCGACTAGCCACTGAAAGCGGCAAGGTACTTCAAAATGTTAAGCTATCCCTAAGTCCACGCACAGCTCTGCCTATATTCCCTTCTAACAGGTCATCAGGTGCATGATAGTTGTTAGTTCCAAGGTAGGGCAAACAATGAGGTCCCCACCGAATGCCCTTGACATTGGCAGGGCTAACCCTCGATGGGGTCACCGGAAACAGGCAAGTCTTTGCCCAATTCTTCCAAAGTCCTAAGACCCTACTGAATACATGGAGCAACGTCGTCACTCCATCCAAAGTCTCCTCTGTATTAGCTAGAAACATAAGCAAATTGTCGGGTTAGAGTGAGACATATTGCGCAACCCCGCGTAATTCTAACCCGAGATAGTTCCGTCCCAATCTGGCATGTGATGCCAAAGGCTCAATGGCAAACAATAAAGGAGACAACGGACATCCCTGCCTCGTACTGCACCCTACTGGACAGGAGGGGGAAATTATAGTCCCTGTCCGAACCAAAGCCGTTGCTGATCTGTAAAGGATTTCCGTCCATCCCACAAAAGCCTTTCCAAGTACAAACGTCCGCATTACATGAAACAAGTAGGGCCATTCAAGACTGTCAAACGCCTTTTCAATATCCACAGAGTGGACGGCCGCAGTAGAAACCACATAATGGTCCTCCCCTAATATACGAAGCAACCGTCGCACATTGGTGGCCGGATTTCGGGTTGGTATAAATCCTGCTTGATTGTGATGGACCCGTTGCACCATATATGGAAGGAGCCGTATCGCAAGGATCCAGCTCAGTATTTTGTAATCGGACGTAAGCATGGATAAGGGGCGATAAGCCGTCTCATCAGAGGAGTCCTTCCCAGGCTTGGGCAATGGGATAATAACCGCCTCACGGGTGGAGGCGGGCAGTACTCCCGTCTCCCTTGCCTCCTTAAAAACCGCCATTAGCTTAGGGGCCAAGAAATGGATATAAGCCGAATAAAACTCTATGGGCAACTGGTCCGCACCTGGTGTTTTATTTCGTGCCATATGCTTAACTGCACTCCTAATTTCCCATAGCATATTCTCTTGTCCAAGCAAGTCCAACTGTGTCTTTTCTAGTTGTGGGAGAACACTATTGCCCAGGAAATGCCCTATAACCTCCCCAGTAACCAATAGTTTACTCCGGTACAACTCATTATAATAGTCTAAGAACAACCTATTAATCCCCTGTTGTGTGTACACCAGGGTCCCTGTCGGGGATGCCAAGTTTATTATGGGAGTTCCTCTGGGGGTCGTGTTAGCTAACCAGGCAAGCAGCGTACTTGCTTTATCTCATTCCGCGTGCGCACGTGCCAAGTATTTCTTGTGGTCAAAACAGCGCAACCTAACTATTTGCTCTCTAGCGCTCAAAACTTCCTCCCGTTCATCTGGGTTCTCAGGGCGAGCCCTTTCAGCTGTCCGCAAACGTTGCTCTGCCACGTCTATATCCTGAAGTATTGTCTTCCGCACTCCCACCATTTTAGTTATACACAATCCACTTACCACCACTTTAAAAGCGTCCCATTCCATTCAGATGTCGTGCCCTCGTTTTCAAGAAAATATTGCGCAATTCCGGTCCCGACCTCATCACGGAAGACCGGGTCCTCCCATGCCTCTGGTCGCAACCTCAATGCCAGAATCGCAGGCCTCTCCTGAGCCCATTGTACCCGCAACAATAATGGATTATGATCCGAGAGAGTTCTCGCCAGATATTCACTATGGCCCACCATAGAATATATATCCGGGGAACATAAGATCACGCCCAACCGCACATGCAATTCGTGCTTCGCGAAAAGAAGGAATAATTTAGCTCATCTGGGTGTTGCACACGCCATGCGTCAATGAGCCCCCACCTGTCCTGCCAGTCTCGTCTGGTTTTGGAAGCCTATGGATAGGCGCGTCAGCTAATGGGGGGGTGAGACCTGTCCATGTCAATGTTCGCTATAGAGTTAAAATCGCCTCCCATGAGTACCGGGCCAGTCAAATCTGACGCCAACTTCTCTGACATATGAGTAAAAAAGGCCGCTTGATCCACATTGAGAGCATATATCCGCCTCATAAAGTCACATCTTTCCCGTTAAAGCGCCCCGCCACCACCACAAACCTCCCTTCCGGATCCACCAATTGACATGTCGGCTGGAAGGGGACCCCTGCTCTAATCCATATCAACGCCCCCCTGGCAATCACTGAATAGGCTGTGTAAAAAGTCCCCTCTCCATCTACTTTACAAAGCCAAGCCTTCAGCGCGATTAATGTGTGTTTCCTGGAGGAACGCAATTTGGGCCCCCCAAGGCACCAAATACGAATGCACCCTGTAACCCCGTACATTCCATGTTGTGTATTTTACTTCAGGTAATGCCCCCATTGCATTTGAGGTCCCATACACAGCTGCTCATACCCGTTGGACACACCGGTGGCCCCAAATTCCCCAACAAAAGCCCCAACATCCCGCCCTGTAACCACCCTATCCTTCCCCCCCCAGAACAGGCGCTAAAACTCTAGGGGGCATATTACCAAGCATTAGCGATAATTATCGCTATTGATTGGTTAGAGACAAAAATTTACCGCTGAGCTGCGGCAATTTTTATCGCAGATAAACCTTGGTATTACCAAGGTTTATCGCAAATGCGATAAAAATCGGCCGCAATGCATGAATATCGCTGAAAAGTCAACGATATTCATGCATTACCGAGCTAATGCTCTTAGCCATGTTATCCACCTCCCATTGGATAACATGGCTAAGAACTGCTCAGGGCAGGTGTTAGCTTTTGGAGATATTCGCGCTTAGCGTGAATATCTCCAAAAGTTGGTAATAGGAGATAGCGATGTTAGCGACTGTTTCCAGTCGCTAACATCTTGGCACGCCCACTTTGCATGTCATTAGTGATAAATATCACTGACATGCAAAGTGGGGCCCAAGATGGTCGTTATCTCCTACTAGCTTTGCTAACTGGTGTTAGCGACAGCTAGGTAATAGGGAGATAATTTTATCTCCGCTTTCTTGGCTTTTAAAGCGGAGATAAACCCCCTTGATAATATGCCCCTAGATCCCATCCAAACTACAAAACCCAACCTGCGTCCTCCAGTAGCTACTGAGGACTCACAAACCCAGAAAAGTAGGGGAGACGGCCAGGAGGACCTGACTTACTACGCTGTCGCTGTTTGGCGCCAAGCACCCATCAAGTACTTAACCCTGAATACTCAGGGGACTCGCGTCACAGCGAGAGCCGCCGCATTACAAAAGAGCTAATGTCCCCAGGGCCCACCAACCGCCATTACCCCTGTGCAATATTTAAAAAAAAATTCCAATAGGGAGAAAGGCACCAACATAGCACAGTCCCACTCAGATAAGAACTAAGCACTCGCATATAGCATTAGGCATTAACAAGCTCATCTGCTGTCCCAGGAGTAAAGTGCGGCATAGAAGGACTTCCTGTCCCAGACCCATCTGAGTCAGTCCCTTCCGAGTCCTTCTCTGACTCTGTATCCGCCATCGACTGGGACAGCTGTTCTTGAGAGATTTCGGATACAGCCTTCATCGCCGCTGACTTCTCCATCTCTGTTTGGGCCACCGTGGGTCCTCTTGTACCTGGACGGCGCCGCCTGATACGGTGTGATCTAAGAGGGCGCGGTTCCTCAGCAGGTGACCTCATGGTTCGCCCCGCTTCTCCCGTGCCCGCTCGGTAAGACTCCAGCCAGACCCACGCCTCCTCAGGACTGTTACTAAAGTGCGTTTTCGCATCCAAAATTATTCTAAGGCGTGCTGGGAACATCAACGAGTATTGCAGTCCCTTATCTCGCAGTGCCTTCTTGACCGCAAAGAAGGAAGCACGACGTCGTTGCACTTCAAAGATGTAATACGGGAACAATGTCACATTACCTTTTTCCACCTTGTAGGGTCCTGATGATCGGGCTCTATGCAACAACAGGTCCCTGTCCTTGTAATGAAGTTAGCGCGCCACCACTGGTCTGGGGGGCCTTCCGGGCACCAACGGTCGTGCCAGTACTCTGTGAGCTCTCTCTAAGGTGTAGAATGAAGATAGTCCCTCCGGTGCCACCTCGGTTCGCAGCCAGTGCTCAGGCAGTCCACTATGTTGGCCCCTTCCACTCCTTCCGGCAACCCCACCACCCTTATGTTGTTCCTACGGTTTTGGCCTTCAGCGTCCTCGGCTCTCCGTTCCAGGGCCTGCAACCGATCCATAACTTCCCCCATCTTAGCTCCCAACATCCTCTGCGCCGGCTCCATGACTTCCAATTTCGTTTCTGTCTGCTTCACCCGGTCGGACCATTTTGTGTGCTCTTTCTGGAGGAGACCCAGGCCCAACGCCACATGCGCAATGTCCTGTTGCAGGGTGGCCCTTGTGTCTGTGATAGCTTTCAATAATTGATCCACTTGCTGCTGCATCAGTGTCTCAGGCTGCGATTCCCCAGCATCCTGCTTCCCTTGGTCCAGCACAGAGACATCAGGGCCAGGGAGACACCCCCTTGTTTCCCTTGTGGCTTCCCCATGTCCTATTATGTTCCCAGCCACCAACTCAACTTACCGGGTGGTTCAGCACTCCATCACAGGCAGTCCCAGGGTGCAAGGCAATCCACCTTGCACATAGCATGCCCCCAAGAGCTCTCTTGATGGGTTCCCCTTCAAGTCTGTACCAGCTGTGATCTCACTTCACCCCCTCTAGATAACATCCAGCTCCCTACGTTCTCACCAGTCCCAGCCGCGTAGTAGGACCTCCCATGTCTGCACAGTCCGTAGGAGACCCCAGGCAGATGTCCCCTCTTCTGTGCTCTGCGTTGCTCATCAGCCAAGTAAAGCAGGCGAAACCTCAGTTAGGGGATTGTCCGTCACGGCCAGTGGCCCATCTGGTAATTGTGCTTCCCTCGCAGCCCCGACTCGGCCTTATACGTCCCTGAATGATAGTGAATACGCGGCTCTCCGCCCAGCCTGAGATCGCTAAAAACAATATGGACCTCCCATATGCCGGTTTCTGATGAGCCCACCACAACTGCCTCAGCATGCACTCCTTCGCCGGCTCCTCAGCGCAATTTTCTCTGGCTGGGTAGCCTCTCAAAATGGTGACCAGGTTTGCTCTCTAGGCCCCCACTTTGCTCAGCCATATGGAAATTGGTGAAGGAGAGTTCCGTTGAGCCCTCCGCTAAACAACGCTTCCTAGGACAGTCTTCCTCCTGCTCCTGACTCCGCTGCACTCTTTTGCGCTCTTGGACCCCGCCCCGCAGTCAGGCTGGTTTACATTGCCGGTGCGCAAAAGCGGCTCCCTCTCACCTGGCCAGTCAGGAGTCCCGCCTTCAGCAAAACCGGGCACGGCAAGGATCTATCTGCTGGGCTCCGCCAACCGGTCAAAACCGGGGATATCTCTCTGCTAGGCTCCAGTAACGCGGCCCACCAGAGCCTCCAAGATGGCGGTCCTCTCTATACTCAGCGTCTCAGCCGTGTCTTCTCTCTGGGTCTCGAAGGGAAGAGACCACCCGAGGTCTACCCGCGGGGCTTCACGCGTCAGGGGTGCCCCCTGGCCACTCGTTCGCTTCACCCACTCCGTTCCGCCTTCCGCCACTCAGGCAAGCACCTCTGTGATCCGGCAGGCCCTCACAGCCCTCTCCGTCCTCTGGCCCCTGTGCAGCGCTTTTATTGTCTGGGATCACTCCATCCGCAGAGTGGATACTGCCTCTTACGGCCCGCGGCACCCCCTCGACCTCCGGAGTCTCTGCCCTATTGCAGCCTCGCAGAGCCCCATAGGCTCTGAGTCACCGTTGTTGGCACCATTTTGAAGCACCCTGCCCAGCCAGCACGGTCCCTGGTCCTCAAGTTGGTTTCTGCTGCTCTCCACATAGGATAATGTCGGGGTCGGCGCGGAGCTC